>NC_089653.1:7722500-7892500 GCF_037042795.1 Molothrus aeneus
CTGCAGCCTAAAGGAAGGAGGCAAATGGACATTAACTTGGTTATAGGGACAAGACTTTTCCTTTCTTTACCCAAACAAAAGAAGGAAGCACCAGTCAAACATCTATAAGGGGAAAAAATCCAATATCAGCGAAGGGAGGACTTACTGGATCAGTGGCAACAGCTGAGCAGCGTTGTACCAGCCCTTCAAATGTAGCCTTCAAAGCCTGGTGCTCAGGGGGCAGCTCCTTCCTCTCAATGCTTTTCCTAGGTAGCTGGTGATACTGACAGAAAAAAAATGCAGCTGAATGAATGCAACAGGAGCGTGAAAGGCTGGAGCAGGTAGATTCCCCTCTTCAAACAAGAGAACAGAAAGAATTCCACCCCTTCACAAAACTAGAGAATATCTGGAAGCACAGAGTTAGGTTATCTTCAGACTGTGATATAGTTCCCGGCCTCTCTGGATTCTCAACTCCCAGCAGGCTGACAGCCTGCCTGGTCTCCCTCGCTCTCTCCCACCCATACCCAGGTGTCATTTTTCCAACCTGGCAATTCCTCTAATGCTCAGCAGAGATGCCTTGTAGGGGCTAGGGAGCAGCATAAGCCCTCTGCAGCTGCCAAGTAGTAAGAACCTCAAAAGCTGAGCTGTTTTTCTACTTGACAGAATGCTGTGGCTGGGGAATGTCCCACTTTCCCTGGTACCTGTAGGCTGCCTTCCTTGGGTGCTCCTGGGGGTGACTGGCCAGATTCTTGCAACCTGGATAGCTGAGGATGGATCCCTTGGGTTTCAGCAGGCACGCCCATTACTGGAGCTGTGATGGGGGCCAGAGGAATAAATTTCTCAGGCAACTGTCAGCAAAGAAAGGAAAGAAAAAAAAAATCAAGAAAACCAAGTCCAAGGAAGAAGGGCTGGTTGCTTCTCCACAGAAAAATTCAACATCCTTTCTAACTTGAAGAGTCTCCAGTTCTCAAGATGATGAAAGAACATATCCCTGTTCTTTCAGCCCCCTGACTCAGAGAATAGGGCCCTTCCTCTTCCATCCTAGATGAACAGTCAAAGCGACAGCAAGAAAACCCCTCTGGAATTGCTCAATCAAACAGATCCGTTACTCCTGAGAGCACTGGTCCTCAGAAAGCCGCTTGGTCTCTGCAACGGCACGAGTCCTGAATGTAGAGATTAGCAGCAGTAAAGTGTCCAACTGAGCAAGTATTGGGGAAAATCCCACGACATGGGGGGAGATTCCTCTTGCAAACACTTCATCATGCCCCTGCTAAGCCAGAGAGTCATGACAGATTCTCTCCAACAGGGCTAGATCAAAAGGAGATGGCTTTAACAAGAGGCTAATCCTGTTGTAGTGAGCACAGCCTGAAGCAGGTTCCCAGCTATGCTGCCAGAAAAAAAGGGCGAGAAGTCTGTTCCAAGCTAAAGAAGAGGGGTGGGGGGTGGGAAGGATGCCAAAGATGCTTCTCATCACACCTGCCAGCAGGCACCAGTGATAGAAACAGGGTACTGAGAGCATTTGTTGCAGAAGAGCTCAGCTCACAGGCCCTCCAGTGCAATCACGACAAGGCAGAGAGCTGCAGGACCAGCACAGCAGGCAGCTCACAGCTACACCTGTCCCAGCTTCTCAGCACAAGTGCCTTATCATTTGGTATCAGCATCTGAGGAGAATCACTGTTGTGAGGGAAAATGCTGCCCCTAGCTGTCAGGTGTGAAGAGAATGTGACCTCCTCAGCCGCTATCAAAAAAATTGTGTAGGCAAGGGCATAAGATTAAATCTGTATTTTTAACAACAAATTATTGTAGGCAGCCTGGGAAGTACTGACAGAGGATGCAACATTAGAGCTGATAACCATATTACAAAACAGCCACCCTGCAGAACAGCATGTGACTTTGGATGGCAAAGAGTCAAGATTGCTTGGACTCCATTCCTAGCCATGAAGGCAGTGCAGACGTAGACAGAGCAACAGGGATAGAGACCTGTGGAGTTTGACAGCAAGCATTTATAGGAATGTATCTGTCACATGGAACTCCCTGGCTAAAAGACAACCAACACATACTGTAGCTGAAAACTTACCTTTTTCTTTTGAAGGCCTCCTCTTCCAGTAGAGGGATCACTCCAAGATTCCTGAGCTGCCAGGACAGAGGACAAGACACAAATCTCAGACTGTGAGAAGCTGGCTGCAGCAACAATTCATGCACAATTTAGAACTTCCTTCAGGAGATGGCCCTTTGGTTCCAATTCCCTTGTCATTGCACTTTTAGACTTTTTCAGCTGAGGATTTTCAAACCCAGCTCACAGGCGCATGAGATGCTCTTGCTTCCCCTTCCCATTCTTAATTTCATTCTTAGGATCCTAGTGTGTGCATAGCCTTAATGAGGTGATGTCTGATCAGACTGAACTGGCACATACCCACTCC
Organism: Molothrus aeneus; assembly: GCF_037042795.1. Classification (NCBI taxonomy): domain Eukaryota; kingdom Metazoa; phylum Chordata; class Aves; order Passeriformes; family Icteridae; genus Molothrus; species Molothrus aeneus. The sequence continues at coordinate 7,724,900 of NC_089653.1, forward strand.
CACACAGGAAACTTTTTTTCTAACTACCTGAAGCTTTCTGGATTCTGTATAAGCTGCAGAAGTCAGCCTCAGAGTCAGGCCTGAACCTTGGTGGGGACCTGCTAAGTGTGCACCTCACATTTCAGGAAGTTCTTGGGGTTCCCCAGAGAATATGGCACTGTGGTAGCACAGCAAGAGCCATGCTACAGGTGAGAGGGCTTCTCACCAGTACTCACAGGAATGCTCATGGTGGCAGTTCAAAGCAATACAGGCTGTTCTGATAAAGATTTAGGGGTGGGTTCAGAAAGATTTAGGGGTGGGTTCCCTTCCAAAATCATGTTCAGAACCAAAGCTTAGCAAAATTTGCTGACTGCCAAATAGAAGGGAATAGACTTAACCAGTAAATGCTTTGGGAGCAGAAGGGTGTCTCAGCAGATGCTTCTGTGGTACTCTAACCTCACTCCAGGTAATTTAAAATCCATCAGACAACATGACATCAAAAGACTTGCATCCACTCTTTGTTCTGCAAAGGTCAAATTGCAACTACCTTGTCCGCTGCTGTCCTCTAAAGGTACCTGCATCTTTAGACAAAACCCCAGTATTAATAACCTCAAGCCCATGAGACAGGAATAATCTGTGAGAAAACAGAGGAATTCTAAGGGGGCAATATCAGAATTGCTGGAGCTCAGAGCCACACTTAATGAGCTACTGATCCTGAACTGAGCTTTAAAAATCGCAGGGGAAAGATGCAAAAGGTGCTTCATTACTTTAATTACCTTTATTATTAAAATCCTGGCAGCCTCTTTTTGCCCTCCTTTTTCCCATGATTTCAAGACTTGCTCTCTGATGAGTTTGGATCAGAAGTTTAATTAAGTTGGCACCTATTTCTAGCTTGGGGATTCTGTGCCCTAGAACTCTGCTGGCCCCCACAGAGCCTGTGGCCCAGCAGTCCTTGGCACTATTCCAACCCAGTGGCACTCTGTATCCTCACTGGAAACAGCTATTTAAATTATACCCTTTAAGCCAGGCATTTAATCATCAGACATGAGAGACAACAGACCCTGGTGCATTTTGCTGGGATGAAATACTATCTTCCCTACGCTACTTGTGAAATAGAATTTCTCACCATCCCTGAAAGGAGTGCCCCATGTCAGCAGTCTCCAGCAATGCCTGTCCTAGAAAAAACAAGACCATCAGAGGCTGGAATCAGGGATTATCCTGGCCAGAAAGGAGATGAGCCAACATGTTGCTGTCTTTCTCCCTGTCCCTGACACTCTCAGGAACTTGGGATTTCTGCAAGTGGAGGTGTCTGTTCATTGTGTTAGTAATAATGTTCATGAGCTGTAGATACTATGTTCAGGAATGTCCAGAGCAAACAATTTTGGCCAGTCAGATTGAGTGATTTTACAGTCCCTTTTCAGATTAAGAGAAATACAAATCAAAACCAGAACAATAATAGCAGGCAAGAAAGCACTCTCAAGGAAGCCAGTTTGCACTGCTGAACCAAGCATGCCATACGCTGCCATTAAAAGCAGGGGCAAATGCTACCAAGGAGAAGGGAATTTCTCAGTCGTGAATTCCTGAAGGGCATCTTCAGCCTAAAGAAGTGCTTGAAATCCTTGCTGTGGAATCATCTTCCCTTAACACGGAGAAATGGAGGTATTTTGTTTCTCTGCTGAAGGGACACCTCCTCCTCTGGAGTCCCACTCCATGTAGTCAGACTGCTTGGGGATCTAAGTGCCTGCAAGTACTTGGATTTCCTAAATGAAGCTGTGATATTTGTGCCTGGTAGATAGATGGTCCTGCCAAAGAGCAGCAATCACAACAGTGACAGCCCACAAAGACATTGAGCCTTACCCCACTGACAGTGTAGATTAGAATATGACTACCTTCCAACACCAATGAATACCAAGGAGAGAAATCAGTACAAAGTATCAGTCAGAAAACCCCTTAGGTCCAAATTTTCCTCCACAGTCAAACTAAGATTCAAAGCCAAACCTCACCCTTTAACTAAAGCCAAAAGGGATTTCCAGTTCCCCTTGGAAGAGAGCCCCCAAATTCTGCTTGGGAAGCTCTACTCCACCACTGCTTCTACTGGGACTCCACCTCATCCAAACCACAGGAGGAAAGCACAAGCAAAACCATGCACAAGGCTGGGAGAGTAACAGGGACAGATGAATTACAACCACTGGCCTGTTCCTCACCTAGAGAACCAAGACAGGAAAACTGTCTGCTTCCCTGTCCTGCTGGCCCAGCAACTGCCTGAAAAGACAGAAACTGAAAAAGGTCTAATACCTCCAGAACTGGAGGGAAATAGAGAAGGAAGAGCAGGAGACATTATTTTCTGTATCCAACCTCATGAGTGATAGCATAGAACTTTTATTTCACTTCCAATATCCCCAGCTGTCACTTATTAGTCCTCAGGACAGGTATGTTCCCTACCCCACCTGGACAGCTCCCCAGGCATGCAAGGGAACAACAAACAGCAGTGAGCATGCACACATGCACACACATCAAAACATGCGTTTCACTGGAAGCAGCAACATTGCCTGCCCCACAGGTCTGGAGGTTTCTCTGGGTACTACCTGCATGATCCGTGTGGGGATCTAGCCAAGGGAAGAAACCTGAAAATCAAGGCAGGGTGGAAAAGGCATAATCACCAACAGCTTTAATTCAGTGAGTAATTTCACTGGAGTACTATGCCAAAAAGCTTTTCAGGAAGGAATCTGTCCAGCTGTAGCTTAGAGCCTTTGGTGTGCAGTCCCCACAGACTTCACACAGTGGGATTTGCTATCCTTGGATAAACACAGGTCAGCAAAGAATTTCAGGTGAAGGCAAACATCATAGCCTCAGATCCTTCACTCTCTGCATACATGTGGCTTGGAGAAGCATCTGCTCAAAAATCTATGGATTGTCAGCCTTGTTGTTAGGGATCGCCATAGCCTGGTTAAGCCTGTCCCTTGAGACAGCAAACAGAGAATAATTAAACACCAGATATTCTGGGAAATAGAAGGAATGCCCATGAATGGGGAACTAGGTCCAACAACACTCTTTCTATTCATCATGCTAGCAAGGACTTCACACAATAGACTGGATTCAAACTATAGACCCAGAGGGGTCTAAAACACTGCAGAGAGGAATCCAGAAGCGATTCCCAGACAAGTCCTTTATGACAACAGGAAGAAAATGGTAGCCCTAGAGCACAGCAGACAGAGGAATTTAGTCCTGAAGCGAAATAAGGAGTATCTCATGGACAGGGAAGCTCTCCCACCATTTCAAATACGCTTCTCATGTAAGTTGCATGAGCAAGGGTGAGATGAGCAAACCTTCCATCAGGCATTCCATGGGAACCATGACCCTTTCCATCACAGCAGATGCCTTTGGAGTAGATGACTATTCAGGGTGCACTGAGGACCTGAAGAGACATCACCTTGCAACTACAACCTGGGAGACAGAACAACTGAGCAGGCTGAAAGAAACTGTCAGCATTGTTGTGTTCCACCACCACAGCAAGACTCAGCACTCTCTGCCTTTAAGGTCTGCCTCAACACCACATTCACTCTTTATGAAGACAGACCAGACCTCAGAAGATCCATGTCCATTACACACTGCAAACCCCACCTGGGCTTGTCCTGGGCACACAAGTCACACAAGCAGTACTTACCTGTGGGAGGAGGAGGAATGGCTGCTGGCAGTGGTTTAGTAGATGGAGCTCCGGGACCTCCCTGAGGATAACCCATGTTCATGGGGCAGTTGAAAGGTGCTGAAGAGAAGTCTAGAGGAGACTGGCTTGCCACAGGGAGAGGACAGGCTGCAGGAAGCTGAGATGATGGGGCTGAGGCTGGAGTGAAGAGGGCAGGTCTGGGTGGTGGAACACCAGGAGGTGTCATGGGCATCAACTGTCCTGGCAGAGAGGGCTGACTGGAGAAAGGAGCAGGACCAACAGGTCTGACTCCCACCGGTCCAAATGGCTGAGACTGTGACACAGCTACAGACAATAAAGGGAGGGTATCAGCATCACTTGTTTCATGTGCCAACTTCTCATGACACTATCCTTCTTGGTAATAAGCCTTCCCTTCTTCAAGCCATATCCTTTAATATTCCTGCCCCCCTAGCCCTGGCTACATCAGTGAAACTGCCACCAAGCCAGCTGTGGCTTTTCCACCCCTATCAGCACACATGCAGCAACAGTTACTACAACTAGATCTGTCAGAAGCACTGAGAAGCCTCTTAGACAGCTGACTTGTTCTTTGTCAGTACAATAGGCCTGTGAGTAAAAAACTAGAGCGGCCACCCACATTGAAGGCTTTAGTCTCAGAAAACCTAGAAATAGACACAACTATCAGACAATGCTTACCTGGCCCTGAGACAGTTGCTGGATTCAAGCCCAAGTTGTACTGTGGGTATGGGTATGTGTCTCTGGAATAGACACTTGTTTGTGGACCTGTGCTGGCCTGGGAAGGGGCAACGTGGTGAGGTGTCACAGGCATTGCTGGCACTGGCTGAGGTGTGAAGAGGGAAGGCACTGAAGGCTGAGATGGTGCTGAAGGGGCAAATGATGACGGATAGTTGGGCTGCAATCAAAAAACATAGAACTTGCAAATGGCCAACAGAGTCATATGCATACACAATACTAGCAGATGCAATTTCTATCTCTGTCACTTCTCAGGAAACAGAAGCTGCTGCTGTTTTTGGTGCCCTGGATGCACTCAATCAAAGGCCTTTCCCACCACGTAACTCATTCAATATGATGAGCACCACACTCTTTCAGAGTATTCTCCAGCTCTCAAAAGGATTAGTCCTCAGGAGCAAGTTCCCATATAATGACTTCCTGGAAGCACAACCAGGAGGAAATAATGAAGGAACAATAATGGAATAATAGAGATTGGAAGCAAAACTTTTTAAACAGTCTTCTTGTGCAAGAACTGAGATGAAGCTGTGAAGCCGTACTACACTAATTCTACTAAGATATCAGGGTAAAATGAGCATAGCAAAATGACCCCAGCCCCTTTCACCCTAAGATTTGAGATCTCAGTGGATCACTACACTTGTAACATTCTCCTCCAGGATCTGCATGTAGGACAGGGCTTTGTGAAAAGACGCCAGGCCGCTGACTTTTGGATTGCCACAGAGTTTGTGTTTGCTCCAGTGAAGGACATCAATGAGGAGTTCCTCAGTGTCTGCAGTTTATGTCATCTCATATTACTTCTTATGCCTTCCACAACCCAGTAGCCTTCCTCCCTCTTCCCAAGCCATGAATACCTGTGTTTAGGGCCTACCTTCTCTGGATGTCTGGGACCTGCTTTATGGGCTGCTCCTTCAAGGATGGAACCACTCTTGGCTGCTGTGGGTTTGATGACCCCTACATTGACACGAGCGTAGGGAAAAGGGGGTGGCTGCTGATCACCCACACTCTCTCCTTGAGCATGAAAGAGCCGGTCTCGGAGCTGTTCAATCAGGAGCTGAAACAAACTATGCTTTAGAAGAAGCACTTTGAGAGCCCCAGATGGAAAATGCTGGGGAGGCATTTAAAGCAGACCCTGACCTATAGCACAATGAATCAAACTGCAAAACTAACCATGTTCCCAACAGCCACCAGGAAAAAAATCACAACAAATGGTAAATGACAATCTGGGACATCACCTGCCATACTATCAGGCAGATGAAGTCTCCCTAATCCTTCCCCCAGTCTTTATAGTATTCCCTCCCCAATCCCTACCCACATTTAGGCACTAGATAGATTTATTTCAAACCGCCAGGTGACCTCCTCATTCCCTTCCTCTACAAGCTAGTTTCAAGAAGAGAGGCAGCTTCCCTGGCAAGCTGCTTCCCAATGTTGTTCTCCATCAACCATTTTACAGTTCTATAACTCTTTCCTTTTCCTTGAATCAAAGGCACTACAAAGAAAATGCAAATGAAGACAAAACCCATATCCTGGAATACCTTCCTCTCTTACCCTCTATTCTCAAGTTAGCATAACTAAGGTGAAACTAAGTCCTGATGCATGACAAAACCCCAGCTTTCTCTCATACAATCTCCCCCACATACTTCTCTTTCCCACAACAGCTTGCTGCTCACTCACCTCTTTAGAGCTGCTGGGTAGGTAATTCATTGCAGCTGCCAAGCATCCTTGTGATGCCAGGAGATTGGCATACTGGGTGATTCGTTCTGCCAAGACAGGGCCTGGTGCTGGTCCTGCAGTGCCTCGGAGCATCTCAATGGACCTGCTCAGCACCATCACCTTCTCTATAAGATCCTGAATAATACAGGGGGAAGGAAGAAATCAGACTACTCAGAATCTGACTGGTTTTACTGGTCTATCTCATGCTGAGACAATACCAGATAGCTCTCCCCACTTTCAGTTGACATCAGGGCCAATGTGGACAGAAGTTACTCCCCTCTGCACCAAATACTGTCACTGATGACCATTTCCTCAGATGCACTTGGAGAAAAAGAGGAACCAGGAAGCAAATCCTGACATTGCTACTTTAATAGTAAGGGAAAAAAAAGAAAATCAGAAGCCACAAGATTGTTCCAATCAATAATTTTACTAGGAAGCTTCTATTGTTACAGGCGATCAACTTGGAAGAGGAAGGCTTAAAACCATACCAAGAGAAATTCACTAGAAAAAAAAATACTACTGCTGGCAAAAGGACCAGAAGGGTTTTAGTTACTCAAAACTCCTTCAACTCCTAGGAATGAAAGCAGTGTTTACAGCTGGAGAATGATACATGCTGATATCTGGCAACTGGGAGGGGACCAGTTTCAGAAAGCACCAGGAGTGCTGAAGATGCCTTTTTTTGCTTTTACTCAGTAGTGCGATTACAAAAGAAGGGGACTCTAGCAGAGGGCATTATCTGCAGATATCCAAGTGAAAGACTTGTCTAGCTCATTCTAGCAAGTGACAGACACAACAGGGCTTAGTCACTTAGCCAGGACTGGTTGAAGTGTAACAGATTACTGAGATTAACTCAGTTGGTCAGAGCATGGTGCTGGTAATACCAAGGTTGTGGGTTCAATCCCCATATGGGCCATTCACTTAAGAATTGGACTCGATCCTTGTGGGTCCCTTCCAACTCAGAATATTCTGTGAAATAATCAATAGGAATGAAGAGAGGTAGGTAACAACATTGACTTAGAAGTCCTGATTTATCTGCAAGGTGTTACTTCCCATATGTGATCATTCTACTTGCAGTGGGAATATCATGATCCAGACTTCATTTTATTTTGCTAAGGCTGTTCTGAAGGTACAGCAAGATAACTGCAGCATTAAGTTATACATGACAAGCACAGCAGCAAATGTATCCCAGGCTACTACCAGTAAAAAAAAGGGTATAGCTCAAACTTCCCTGACCAAAAGGAAGCTCAGAGATGACATCAGTATGTAAGAGAGGCAAGTAGGCTGTAACTCCTGTCAATGGCTGGATTTACGTGCAGTGTAAACACACAAACCCTGGCAGATTCAGAGTGCAAGCCTCCTTTCAAAGTAGGCTCATAACCCAGGCTAGGAGGAGATACCTGGGTGAGTACAAACAGGTCTCCACTGTCTACTGGAAGCCAGATACCCTGATGGGAAAATGCAGACAGTTCAGGGCTACCAGACTGGCCTAAAGAGGAGTCAAACCAACATCATAGCACCTGTACCTGTAGGGCAAGTGGTGATGAAGTCTCATGGTTTTTTACCCAGCATTCCACCAGCCTCTCCACATTGCCTGATGAGATATAGCAGAGGCAGGCATCATTGGACAGGGCTGCATCTCCCTCTGACTCCAGGCGGGCACCCAGCATGTCTAGAGAGAAGAGATGCAGCCAACATTTAACACACGCCCCTTTGGAAGAGCTCATTAACCCCAGTGCTTTGAATCTGCACCTAATTAGTATCATAGAATCATTTAGATCAGGAAAGAACATTAAGGTTGAGTCTAACTATAAACCTAGCATTGCCAAGTCCCACTAAACCAAGATTTTAAGTGCCAAATATACTTGTTTAATAAATAACTCCAGGGATGGTGACTCCACCAGTTCCCTGGGCAGCCTGTCCCAATGCTTGACAACCTGTTGAGTATAGGTGGTTTTCCTAATGCCCAGTTTAAACTTCCCCTGGTGCAACTTGAGGCTGTTTCTTCCTCTCCTATCATTGCTATTTTGGAGAAGTACAACCTCCTTTTGGGTGGTTGTAGAGAGCAGTAAGGTCACTCCAATCCTCCTTTTCTCCATGCTAAACAACCCCAGTTCTCTCAGCTGCTCCTCATAAGACTTGGGATCTAGACCCTTCACCAGCTCCAATGCATAACTGTTGGATAACAGAGAAATGGGAAGGAAACCCAAAGACAACCTGAAAAAAACCTACTTTTGCACATCTGCCAATTTTTATGTCTGCCCAAACACATAAAAGAAAGAAACGACAGATTAATTCAGTGAAAAAATCCAACACTTTTTTTTTTAATTTCCAAAAGAGGTGTGGGAATTTCCAGGCAACAGTAGGGTGCTGAAACCTGTTTTAGGTGGAATGAAGCCCCACTGGACCTTTTATTGTAAATGAAATACCCTTCTCTATGGAATAAAAATCACCCTCTTCATGTCTCAGCCAAAGGATAGCAGCTATCCTGGTTTTTTTTCCATGCTACTTCTAGAGGTCACAGGAAATACCCACATACACAACTTTACACCATGATTCTCAGCTACAGTGTGCACCTATCATTCTCCTAACTCAACACACCACACTTATTTAAGTTCCAGGTAGCTGTAATGAGTAAGAAGTGCTTCCTTTTCTTAACTCTATCCACTTCTTTCTGTAAGCAGTCCAGAGGTACCCTCTGCAAGGGAAATTGTAGCAAAACATAGTACACTGCATACCACAGAGCTGAGTGTAGTCTTCGTGCTTTGAGTATGTTAACAAGATGGCCAGTGCCTCCTTCCAGCTCTGTAGATCACAAGTGCAAACAATATCTTGCCACTTCTGCTGCACAATGGAGGAAAGCAGCTGTAAGGGAAGCAGAAGGCCTGTCACTCACTGAAGAAAAAGATAAGCTGACAGTCTAAGTAACAGCTCACTTTGAAACACGCTTTCCACCATGCAGAGACTACTACACTCACTGTATATTAAGGTCCAACAATCTCAGCATCCCTACCTTAACAGTAATCGGAACCTGATGCCTCTAAGAAAAGTAAAAAAGCCCAACAAAGCACTTTAAAGAATATGGAAACAGCCACACTAGACAAGATTAAAGATCTAACACATATCTTGTTTCAGAGCAGCTGGTATCAATGACTGGAAGCACAGTGTTAAGATATCCAAACCTCTGTTACACTTCCCCATTTGTAAATTAATAAGCTAGGAACTTCCTAGTTGAGCTGTTAAGGGGCAGTATGCACCACAGGTTACAAGCATGAGAAGCTGAGACAGAAACCATTACCAAAAAAAAAGGAATAGAGAACACAGACATACTATGTAAAATTACCATAAAACTACCAAGATATTAGCATAAATGCAATAGGAGATGAAGAGATTCTGCTGACATTCTACTTCCTTCATTGAAGAGAAAGCATTTCCACATATATTCAGAGAAACATTTGGCAAGCCAGTGCACACCTTCCCCTGCTCAGTGTGTACACAAAACCATCACTCACCACGGAGAGATTTGTTTTCCGCTTGGCAAAGTAGCGCTTCTGGGTTTCCTTCAGGAGGTTATCTCCACCAGCTATGGCTAAGATGATGGCATCAGCAAAGCGCTCTGCTCGCATGCACAGCTCCACTGCACCCTCAAAATTCCCCAACAAAAGGGCTTGGCTGATGAGTCCATCTGTATCTACAGAGGTGAGAAGCAGAGTCAACCCAAGGAGTCATCACTCAGATTCATTGATGGTGCTTGTCTTAAAGAGCAGGCAGTAAAAAGCAGTAACAGCTAAAAGCCCACTTAAAAGAAAATTTGGAAACTCAAAAAAACCCACTGAATTGACTCTAGGTCTTCCATCATTTAGAAGAGTCTTCTAAATTTTTAATGGGTCTCTCATCTGGAAGAAGTATTTCTATGTTCAATGTGATATGCTGCGTAACACTTGAATGGGTCATATGTTTTAAAAGTATCCATCTGCTGGTGTGAACTAGATTCTTCCTGGTCTCTCTGAATTTTCTGGTTTTCCCTCCTCTCCCCTTTTCCTAAGAGGGCAGAAACACTCTTTATGTAACATACCTTCTGTGACAGGAATCTCCAATGTGCTCATATTCTGTGGGATGAGGTTATCAAAAAAGGCTGAAGAGGAAGAAACAGCAGCTACATCATCGCTGGAATTCATCAAAAGCTGTGCAAAAAGTGCAAGAGCTTATTTAATTCACTGCACACACATATTCTACTGAAAACAGTTTAGTGGATTACAGGGTGGGATGGGGCTGCTCTCCATTTGGTTGTGCATGCTCATATAAATCTAATTTCAATTTGGAAACTCCTGTCACTGTGCAATCAATCTGCACAGTTTCACAAGGGAAGCAGCAAGAGCAGTGCTGCAATTGGCAAAGCTTAGGAGACTGATGGTGCAAGACGTGCAATGCCAACAGCACTGCTGGGCAGCATTCATCAACTCAAGTGTCAGCCCTTGAGCAAGCTGAACTATTTTGGATGGAACAGAGACAAGAACAACAAGTAAAATCTGTAAATAACAGGTTGGATCACAGCCATGTGTGGTGCTTTACTGAAATGCAGGACACAATTGCTACTCCTAGAATATCTCAGCCAGTGTTTGAGGCTTGTGAAGGTGATTACTAATCAGAGGATATAAGTTTTAGATACCTCAGAGGAGAAAAGTTTACAGTGAACCAGGCCTTGGAAGGCATCTGAAGATGGACATCCCAAAATTATGCGAAAATACATTTCAGAGGATAGAGGTGAAAAAGAAAGAAATACCACAGCAGAAGCTTCACAGAGGAAATCCAGAACAGTAGCCTCAAGTTAAGCTGGGGTGAGGCTAATTCTACCACTGAAGAAATCAACACAGGTGAAGCAAAACTTCTTGCAGGAATAATAGCCAGGAGTCCTTCATTGCTCACTGGTTAGTTTTAAAGCCAGAAGGGAAAGTTATTATCATTTAGTCTGACCCTGTGAGGGTTTGATAGGCCTGTGAACTGCCCTCTGCAATGCCAGCATTGAGACCAACAAGCTGTGGTTGGAATTAGGCCTTCCAGTTCATTCTGCCCTCCTCTGCTCTCCCAAGCTGGCAAGATGTACAGGACATACCTGATCTGGTGCAGCATTTGTATCACCTGCCTCAGGAAGGGGCTGTTTATCTGGGATCCCATTACTCAAACATGAGGCAATCTAGAAAAGTAACAGACACACACAGAGTAAAGCAAAGTAAGCACCTGGACAGCAAAACTACCAAGAGACTGGCAAGCCCCAGACACAATTCCCCCAACTCTTTCACCTGTTTGAATACTTCCACCTCACCCTATTCCTGGCTGGCTGTCTATCACTGACTATTTATCCTTTCCAGAGCATTATCCATCAGTACTATGCCACACTGTCTCCACCTGTCACCTTCTTCCTGTTTGAAGAATCCCCTGAGACGCAGAGAGCTGAATGCTAAAAGAAGCTCTCACAACTGCACAGTTGTTGAACCATCCCCAGTGCACCAACAACTGAAACCAAGATAACTGGGCTCAAGATCCCTTTGGCTGCACCCTTACAAGTGCTGCATTTGCTTTTTAGTGGGGTATACTTCATGTGACTCCCAGCTGAAATTTCACACACTTTGGTCATTTGTGTGTTGTGAGATCACTTGCTCAGTTCCAGTAGGACCCCATAACCCTCCTGCAGCAGCTTTAGTCCTGTAAAGGTTTCTATCTATCGGAAATACCCCTTACCTTTTTTTGCAGATCCTCTTTACTGTAGCCCAGCAGCTTGAGAAGTTTAGTCCTGGACTCTTGCTCCAAATTCACCTGAGTCCCAATGGATATTAAAAAGACAAAAAATATGTAATATCATAGACATCTACACACTGATAATAGTTAGGTACTTCTGGCAGCAGCAAAGTTCAGAGCTCAGTTTATAGATAAAGATTTGAACTATGAAAAGTCCACCTAATAACTATTGTGTAAAGATGTATTAAGTTATAATTTAAGTTATAATTTAAGTTATAATCATGATAAAAGGGCAAAACTCAAGTTTGCCACAGTTACAACTGAGGTACAACTGTGTATCAAGATCACAACTGTATACATACCTAGTGTACTTGGTCATTAATTTTCTGGATAATCTAGGAATTGCCAAGCTAATCTCTTAACAAAGAAAACTGACTGATTTGAATCTGGATGAAACTGAAACAAGGTGGTTGCCTGAACTGCTAGCTGGCAGAATTGCTAGCTAATTCACAAGAATTAGTTAACTGTTACAGAAGCTCCCTGGCTGAGGATATCAGACACTCCCAAAAATTCCCACAGGCTGCACATAGCCTAATTGACAGGCACTATTTATATGCTTTAATGCATGATTTACATTCTGCAATGAGAATCTGTCTCAGTTAACTCCCGTGCTGCTTCTTCTACAGAAATGATCAAACTTACATGTGTAAAATACTTGTAAACGGTTCATTTCAGAAACTGTTCCTGCAGAAGCGGGAATGGTGCTGCAGGACACTTTTGTACAGAACCCTAGTTTGTAGTTTAAGACAATCAATTGTAATATATCCTTTATGTGCTGGAGTGGTCTCTCAGGACCACACACCAGATAGATTATAAAAAGTGACTCAAAATGACAGTTTGATGTGTCTCATTTAATGCAACTGAAGACATTGTTGCAATGGAGACCCCTTTCATCACCTAGATTAACAGCTGGCCATCCTGTTCAAGATTCCTCACACAAATATAATACTGTGGCAAATATCTCAATATTTTGCCCTCCACACAGTCTGCTACAAGTGTCTGTAAACCACTGCCAAGACTAAGCCCTGCCTCTTCAGAAGGATGACCTCTTCCTAGTACCAAACTCTCATGCTACCAAATTGTCCACAAACGCTAGTCAGTCCTCATGCCACCACAGCTCTCTCCTTTGTTCTGGGGTATCTCATTGTCCATTTGGACTTCACCTTGAAAAATAACAATGTACAGCTCCACAGGCTGCAGGCAGATATAGCTTGGCAATGTGTTGAGTTGAAAAGATCCTGTTTCAGGAAGCCCAAACAAGTCCACTGAAAAGACCATTCCTAATGAAAACCAAGATAACCTCCAAGACCTCAACTTTCAGTAGAAAAATAAGAAGTATATTCATTCAATTCCATTTTGTATTTTAAAGAACAGGAATATAAAGGGCTAGAGAGGATCATATTCCACCCCAGGACCACAGAAGAACTGACCTCTGTATTTCACCACAGCCTTCCTACCTTCAAGAAGTTCCAGAGGTTCTCATCAAATGGCAACTTGGCTGTCTGGATCTTGCCCTGGCAGTAATCAAGGAGGTTCCCTGACTGCAAGGCCATCTGCAGTTCTTTGGATCGGAGTAAAAATTCAGTTTCAGTAGTGACTTGACTGATGAATACCTGGTGTGGATAAGTCTGCTGCATTTGCTGTCCAGGAGCTTTGGTTAGACCAAAGGTAATCAGTTTTCCTCCAAACTGAGAATGACAGAAGAAGACACAGTAAGTATTCTTATAAACAAAGGTGAAAGCTACTCAGTTCTTCATTTAGCAAGACAGACCCAAGCTCCAGCAGCAATCACAAGGAACCCAAGAATTTGGTGTGCAGGGATGGTATGAGCACTGAGGGAGCTCTCATTACTAGCCCTTCAGCTGAATTCAACACTGATAAACTTGACACTTGTGCATATCCGATCAGCCTAGCCAATTGCAAGTGCCAGAGAGGCACAGAGGAAAAAGTACCCTTGAACAGAACTGTTAGTTCTTTTGTTACATGGAGAGGCAGACTGCCATGATAAAAACTATCAGGTGAAGAACAGGCGCTATACAGACAAAGGACAAGTCAAGCAACAGGCTAAAAGAATAATTCAGCCATCCAATTTAGGAGGAAAGATGTGAGGAAAATTAAATGCCTGGATAGGAACGAGACAGAGGAGAATGGGAATGCATGCCAGCCTGCAAGGACAGCTTTTACAAATTTTTCTTAGATTATATTGACTTCTACTTATAATCTCCCATTCTCTGCTACAGGACTCTCTTGTTGAAAATATATCTGAATATTGAGAGTAAACAAACTTCACTTCATGGGACACTACAATGCACCTTAAACAGGCATTAAGACAACTAACAACAGGTTCCTCCAGTCAAAGCAAAGGATTGTGTCACAAGACAACACATCTATTGCATTTTCAGCTAAGGATGCTCCATTCACTTACTGCAAATGAAACCCCCACAGGCCTGCGAATCCACTTGGGTGGTTTTTTTAACGGTGGAATCAAGGTGGTCTGAGTTACTTGCTCTGGCACCTGCAGAGGAGGAAGGCTCTGTCCTGTGCCAAAGGGATCCAGGTTGTTGAAGGAGGAAGAGATCTAGAATCAGATGGAAATAGGAAGAAAATGTAATTCAATTCCTCTCTGTATGGAGTAAGCATGAAAAATGAAGCAAGTACAGCACCTCTTTCTGGAATACCACTGAGTCCCTATACAAGAGAAATGGCATTCCAAAACAGTTCCAGCAATCGTTTCTCAAGGAAGTTTTACCCTAAGAGATTTTCAAGTAGTTTTTCCTTAGCAAGATGCAAATTTCCTAATAAAGCACTGCTAGCCCTAGCACACAGCTCAAACAGAGGAGTTGCAAAACTACTTGTTTTTTGCAAGACAATGACAACATATGGTCAAAAGTTGTCCAACTTATTTCTTGTTTTTCCCACAGAGGAATTCTGACTCCCTTTTTGTTGCTGGAATCTTTCAGTTGGGTTAGTTTCAAGGACTGTCTCAAGCTTTTTTGGCTTCAATGAGATTGAAGAAATACAACTTTCTTGTCTAGACAAGACAGTGACAAAAGTGGCCCCTGAGCCAGATTTCTTACATTTAGGGAGTCAGCGAACATACATACAATGCTGTTCACAAGCACTTTTCATTTTTAACATTGTTCGCATAGATTTTTTGTTTGCTAAAGATAATCCTGTTCAAGTTTGGACTGTAGGGAACAGCTTTATAACTCAGCTAACCAGCATGCCCAAAAGGAAGCAACATCAGGCTGATCAAGCTAAGGCTGACAAATCTTAGAATCACAAGCAATATTTTGTCTTTCTTCAGAGGAAACTAATTCCAAAGAAAGAATAGTTCTTGAGGAACAGCTTATATCCAAGAGACAAAACACCCTAAACCTTAAAGAAATAAATATACATAACCAGGTCTGCAATAGAGTTTCTGTCCTAAGACTGTTGAATTCATAAGAGAAAGACCTCTTGGTCACAAACTCCCTGTCACCATAACTGTTATTATCTCCTGCTTGTGCTCTTACTTGATATTCAATTTATTCAGGAATTATTCAACACTACTGTTCCCCAATTTTGAACAGTGGAAGTGTGATGCATACACATGAAGAATGCAGAGAAAGAAAATTCTCCATGGGTTAAATAAATCCTTAATCTCCCGCAGCTGTTGCTTGATAAAGTATTTTCTGTCTCTTGCAAATCCTATGAAACTGAACCCAGTCAGCTGTAAATGACTATATAAATAACACTTAAGCCAGTTCATATGTATTCTCTTAAAACCTGTATTGTAAGGTATTTGTTGGCTGGGACAGAGGGAGGGAATTAAAAGACTAGACACCAGATTAAAATTAAAATTTTAGACAGTAGTGACATTTAATCTGTTCAGAATTTGCTCATCTATTCATTGGCTAAGTAATGGGTTTCAGTATCAAAAATATTAACATGCTCAAAGTTGTAGTCAAAAGACTTGAGGAAAATTGATAATAGTGCTTTATAAGCCACTTTATAAAATTACCTTCTAAACTAATGAAGAATAACATATCCTATTAATTAGTATCAATGTATTTAATGTTAACCTAATAACAAGAAAAGCTTGTGTACTGCTTTATTTTTAGGCTAATAGTAATAACAATAAAATGTATCTTAACATCACAACTGCGCTCGCTCTCGGTTTTCTTTACACACCTTGTCAGAGGCAATGTGGTCTCTCTTTGGGATCTGGTGGGATTATTAAACCCTCATACAGGCAGCTTCTGGTTCCCACACCATACAGCCATAGGTCCAGGTGTGTGGGAAAGATTGCATTGCTTAAAAGTGACCCTTGTTACACACGTGTGCTTCCAGCACTCTGAGCAGTCATGAGAGAAACTGCCAGTCTGTCAAGGTCTAACACGGTCACAGGACTTTACCTTGTCAGCCTGTGTCTTCTGCTGAGCTTCTAAGTTCCCACCCATAACAGAATAAATGTTGATCCACCCATCAAAAGTGGCAGCAGAGAAGACTGAAGGATTCCTAGGACACCACTGGACATCAAAGCACCACTGACTCCGAATGGGCAACTCATACACCACCTATCACAGAAAGAGAGAAGATGGAAGCACAACACAAAGAGCCTCCTGCTTTCCCCAAATTACTTGCCCACAGCAAGCCTGTCACTTTATTTACATGTCATCATTGCATACAAATCTCTTATTTTTGCTTCTTGAAGGGTGCATTTGCAACCAAATTATAGCACCTCGAGTCCAAACAGCTGAAAGTCACAGAAAACTCACATTAAACTGGATTCTGACTGTAGAATAAAATCCAAAATTGAGAAGTCACTTTTGCTCTGCTTCCTGAGTACTACTTCATCAGAGTATTATAGCATTGTCACATTTGCTGTTAACCGAGGGAGAGACACCAGAAAACAACACAATAAAACCAGAAGTCAAGAGGCAAGAATGTGTCATGAGCAAGAACACAAACAGAAAGAATAGTGTGGAGTAACAAATGTGACAAGGAAAATAAAGAGCCTAAAGAAAAAAAAATAGAATAAGAAGAGAGGAAGGTAATAGCTGCACATGAACTATAAAGGGCATTGCAGCCAACAAGTTTATGGCTCAGCATTCAAAAAGCCAAAGTTCAATTCACAGACTTCCTGCCTGATGTTGGGCAACTCACTAACACAGCCTTGACTTTAAACCTCCCATTTGTAAAATGAACATATTTCTTCTATGGTTTACAGAAACAAAGTATAGACAATCACAGCTTCATCTTCTGTTGTAACATGATCCGTGTTTTCTGTTCGAGATAGAAGCAAATTAATAATTTGCTTATATTAAAATCTAGATTGCCAAACAGAAAAACTAACAAACAAATCCCAAGAAACCAAACATCCCCCAAAGCCAAAGAAACCAATACTTCCCTCAAACTTACGAGATCAGCCATTCTGTATAACTGTATTAATTCTTAATACTGCAAAACTTTCCAACCTTTTTTACTTGAAAATTTGCTGTTCATTGGTAACAAGTCAAAAAGAGCCCCCTAACAGTAGTTTATACACAGAAGTCTAATTTGAACTTGGACTCTGCACATCTACAGCAGCATGCAGGCCAGCCACAGTATTTTTTTAAGTTTTCCACTAAAAGACAGTGAAAATATTTTTGTAAAAATTAGACATCAGGAACGTTTCAGAGTCTGAATCTCTTCTAACCACTAGAGATCTAGACAAAGTGAGCATCAAATCACATGAAACTACAAAAGCAGCATTGCATGCATTTTAGGAAAACAGATTCATTTTTTTCCTTGTCTCCAAGGCAAAAGTGGCCAGTGAGTGATATTGTCCCATGAAATTAATCTACCCCGGGGCTCCCATCTGGACTTTGCTCAGTATTGTTAGAACACTTTCCCCATGCTATCATCAAGATCAATGTCCAAAGTTCAGTTTTATCCAGGATCTCCACATTGAATGAATGGGTGTGCATAAATAAAATTATAAATAGCCCCACTTTAATTCAGGTGATACCTAAATATACCAAGTATGGTAATTCTGAGATACATGACTAGATAAGCACATACATATGAAACCATTTTGCTATAAAGTTTACATGCATTGTTTAACTACACTGTTCCCTTCTCAGTAACCCTCTCCAACATGTGCTCCTTGGTCTCCTTCAAATTCCTTCCCAAATAAACTTACTATTCTAGGAGGAGGAAAAAGAAACACATGGAAAGAGAGAACTCTAAAGTGTTAGCATAGCAAGAGTAATCATAAGTAATTGAAACTAAATTTTAAGTTAAAGTTTTCTTCCCTCTCTGATCTCTGGACAAAGATGTATCTATTTCAGTCTGGATATGGACCACACTCGTTCACTTCAGAAAGAGTGCATAAGACATGCTTGAGGGAATTACATTGGCACTCCACAAGGATAAAGGGAAGGACACACACACAGCAAAGCACACAGTATAAAGCAGACCCTGTGTACTGATAGCTGTGGTAACGTACCTCTCCCATACTTGGGTTCCAGCACAAGATTCGGTTGTCTTTGGCACTACTCAACAGCAGTTCAGGGTCAGCCTGGCACCAAGAAACAGAGAGAACTCCCCTAAAATAGATCAGAAAGAAATCAGTCATATTTCCTGTACAGTTTGTTCTGCCATCCAGTCGCTAAGAAAGCACCATGCACCAGCACCTTGGCTCAGAAATGCAAGTTCTCATCTCTACCTTCAATCAGATTCATCTGGGAAAGAAAGCAGGCCCAGGAGAAAATCAGAGTTCCCCTAAGTCCAGTCTCCCAGCTGTCTGCCTTGAAAAGATGTAACACGACATGCAAGTCCTCACCTGGTGTGCCCTTCCAGCTGGCTAAGAGGAGAGGTAGCAAAGCGTAAGTCCCATATTTGGATCACTGGCAAACGGTCATCCTCAGAGGAAAGGATTAGCTGGGTTGCAACTTCTGGATGCCAGGCCATTCCTGAGCAATGCATCTAGGGACAAAAATAGCACAGGCTGAAAATTCAGCAATGCAAGTTGGCAACAGCACAAATGGGCCAAAGCCATGCCATTCTGTACTGAACTCGCCTAGAATGCTTGACATAAACCAAGTCTAGTAATGTCTTGCTCCAGGCAGCAAGCATTTCTACCATCTCTTCACAGCAAAACCAACCCCACTAACCACATAGAAATCAAAGCCTAAAGCTGACCTAGGAAGAAAGCTGGGAGGCTTTTCATAAATGAGTTGCAAACACAGAAAGTGAATGCAAGAGTGCATGAATTTTAAGAACACTAAGAGGCCTTGTTTCCCCATTTCATTCAGGAAAAAGGAAAAAGAGGTGCCTTGATGCTACATCTCCAAGAGAACAAGTTCCAACACCTCCTAGAATAAAACCACTTGTCCCAAGAGTCTGTGCCACTATGTAGTCCCATGTGGCACGTTGTAAGCTAGATAGAGATGCAACCTTTTCTCCACTCACTCTGTTGCTGTGGTCACTGACTTTGATGATGGGCTCATTCTTCCTGAGGTCCCAGACCACAGCCTTGCCGCTGGGGTGAGCGGAGGACAGGATATGCTGCACCTGCCGATTCCAAGACACCACACTGATGTCTTCATGCGGCTGCCAAGACAGGAAAGGCCACACATCCATTATTCCCAAGGTGAGGGAACACTCACAGGAGTCTGTCAATAGTTTAACTGAAGGATTAGGGACTTGATGATACATAGATTCCTCTCTTCAGCTGCTGATCAACTAACTGGAAATACCAGCAGCACTAAAAAAAGACTAGGGAAAGTCCTTTACTCAGAGTACAGTGGAAACTAAAATTCTATAGGGGAATGTCACCTGGAAAAGTACCTCTGCATTTGATGAACAGGCACTGGATTCTACATTGGCCAAATGTGTTATAAATCACTCCAGATAGAACTGCAGCAAAGCACACATATATGTTTCTACCCCAACTTCTCAGATGAACTTAAATGGAAAGATGACCTTGTGCAACATTTCAGGAGTGCACTGAAATGGAAAACAATGAAGTATTCATGCCTAATTGCTGATATTGTATCTACTGCAATGCAGGAGATAGGCAAGGAAACAAACAGGAGACTTACTGGAGGAAAAACCTGGACTGCTTTTACTGAAGTTTACTATGATTTTTCTACTTTCAGGAGTTGATTGCCCTGAATAATACAATAAGCATCAGAAGATCAGAAACTTCTTCCTCTTCAAACTCAGGAAATATTATCTGGGAGCAATAGACAAGATGCATTTAATGGCTCACTGGCTCTGCTAGGGATATGACTTTCATGAGATATGAAAAGCCTCAGCTGAAGCCTGAAATAAATTCATTCCTCAGAGAAGGTCCAATAAACCTTCTTAATCCATCACACATGCCCCAGCTGGATCACAAGATAAACTGGTCAGTTACTTGATTCAAATCCACAAAGAGCTTACCCATCCATGCAAAGTGCATCCTTCCAGAGCTTGCCAGTCTACCTCCCCTCCCTTTACAACACTTCTTCCACCCCCAAGAATGAAATCAATCAGTCTCTTCTGATTCATCTCTCTCCTGACAGACTTCAAAGTCATCCCCTTTCACAGACTGACTGACTAGGCTAGGATTCTCCACACATATCTGTTTGTCTCGCCTACTGAGATACAAAACTGCACAAGTATTGCCCAGAGGAAAACTCATTTACCTGTGATTTAGTCCCCGGAGTCATAGGCACACTGAAATTATTCAAGTCCCAGATGAAAATTTCAGAATCATTGGCTCCAGAAGCCAAGAGATTATTCTGTAGGGAAAAAAAGGAAATGCTCAGTTGCGATTCCTGCTCACAGATTTCTTAAAAATAAATGGAAGCAAAAACCCCAAAATCTTCTATAGTGAGATGAGAGCTGTATTTCACAGCCACTGGCATGCATAAAGATACTAACTGGATTATAAACCAAGCACATCTCTGGCCTCCGTGCCATCCACTGCAGCATAGTACAGACACATTAAAAAAATGGCTGCTGTTAATCACGATGCAATTCTGCCACAAGCCTTGAAGCCACCGTCTCTGGCCAGCTGAGCCTTTGCCTGGCATCAAGGACATTTCTTCTGAGAAGATGCAAGTTTCTCACAACTGACTGCAGACAACTTTCCATTTGCCTTTGCGCTACCACAAGAAACATGTTCTGTTCACTCCTCATTTATGTTGCAGTCCTTTCAAATGTGATCAGAGCCCCACTGAATTAAACACCAACTGAACAAATAAAAAAATAAAAGTTTTTATTTTGAAAGGACAATGGTTTGACATGTAACAATATTACAAGACATGTTTTTATAGAGAGGTATGTGATTTGAACAAGATCACAGGAGAATTCAGAGGCAAAGCTGTGAAAAGAACCCAAATCTGAGTCTCAAACCAGTCTTGTGTGACAACTACTGTGCCTCTTAAGTTAAAACTTGTCCCTTCACTTTATGAATCTATACACAAAGGAACATATTTTCTAACATGGAGATTCACTTTCCTTTGGTATCTTTATGTTACACACCTGGAAAGGGTTGAAGTCAAGAGCTCGAACAGGCCCTGAGTGCTTCTCTGCCTGCGCAATGACGGGGTCGCCCTTGGAAGCCAGGACGCGGTGCACGCTGTACATGGTCAGCACTCCGTTATCCCCCCCACCAATGAGCACTCCAGAGGACTCTGCAGACCCATTGCCAAAGTTCCCCCAGATCAGCTTGTGAAACCTAAAACAAGAAGAAAATAAAGCTGGCATAGGCCATGATGTTCGGTGGAAATCAAGACACCCTCTTCATTACCAAAACTCACATCCCTGTTTCAACCTATCAAACATATCCATTGCACTTTAAACAATCATCTCCCTTTTAAGAGGACTGCGGCTCTTGCATGCAAAAAAAGAAATAAGCTTCCTTCCAATGACTTTTCAATGAAATTTAAAAGGGAAGAGCTTGTCTCCAATTTTTCGGCTGTTTTGTTGGTTGTTTAAAACTTTTAGGACCTCACATGGGATTTGGTGAGTACAATCCTCTAGCCTACACTTTACTGAAAATTAGTTAAGAGATCTATGTGCCTTCATTTGCAGACCTGTTATCTAAAAAATATGTTTACACCATTTAAAATCTGCTAGTTAGAAATCCAGGCTGTGTTTCACAAGGGGCAGACATCACCTACACTGATAAGCCTAAGAAATCATCTTGCTTTAAAGAGCTGGAAAGTAAGTTTCACTCTCTCAATAGTCTCTTCAGGGCAAATTGTTAGCCCCAGCAAATTCACACTATACATAATGTCTCTACTGACTGACTACCACACAAGTAATTTCAGACTTCTCTAATAGTCTACCTGCTCTACTTTTATAACCAATATGATCTCTATCAAAAAAAATGTTCTGTTTTTGAAGAGAGGTCAGTTAACTCAAAACATCACTTTATATGCTGTAAACATTCTCCTGCTCTCCTTTCTCACACCAGAAAACCTTTTTCATTTTCATTGATTGATACATCAGTATGAACCTCTAGTACCTGTTTGAGGCAGGAAGTGCTCCTTTCTGCTTCATATCCAGGGAGGGATCCCTGAAGTCAGCCTCAAATATTTCCAAGGTGGCATTTGTACTGAAGGACGCATCCAGTTGTTGGGCAGATGTTCCTAGTACAAGAAATACAAGAGCAATGCAAGTGGACATTTTTATCAAAAGCACAACATACAAAAAGAGTAAGGCACTGAAAACCTATTCTTCATAGTCAACACAACCTTGCTGTTGTAACAGTTCAAAAGAGGACATGTTTGAACACCTCAGAAAAAAGAATCAACAATTATGACAAACTTTGAAAGAAATTAAAAGTTCTTCAGGAACTTGATCACCAAAGTTACTGTTACACAGATAACTTTCTTTCTTGGGATAGGTGCAACTCATGCACCTTCCTCCAAGTAACTATGGCTTTTGATATTAATTCTTCTCTAAATTACAAAGGCACTGACATAACGAAATCCAGCTACAGTTACAATCCCAAGTATTCTGCATACTGCTCCTCAATCATGACATGTCTTAATCAGACCTTGTAAAGCTACTCTACAGACTAAGTTCTTCAGCTGTAACCTACTAAACATGCCTCAACAACCCACAGACACTAGCAGTCACAAACTGGTAGGTTCCTTCTTTCTCCTTATTCATATGGAATAAAAGCTACAGGTTGATTTAACATTGCCTAGTGGGACACTGCCAGGCAAACTGTCCCCCAGTTACCACAGGGATGCTTACAGCATAGAAAGTGCCCAAAGGACTATTAAAAAGCAGTACAATTTATGAAACCACACAGCTTCTGATCTAAAGCAAACTGAAGCCAAGACCTTTGGTTCAATCAAAACCCTGGCCTTGTTGTCTGCAAACTTCCCCAATGTAAATCCTTCCCAGAGGCTGCAGCTCTTCACAGAGGATCCAGTGTGGGTCCCCTCCATGGGGGGGTCTTTCAGAACAGATTGCTCCAACCTCAGTTCCCCATAGGGTCACGAGTCCTGCCAGCAAACCTGTTCCAGCATGGGCTCCTCTCTCCATGGGGCCACAGGCCCTACCAAGAACCTGCTCCAGAGTGGGCTTTCCACAGGGCCACAGCATCCTTTGGCATCCACCTGCTCCAGCATGGTGGATTGTAGCTGGGTATCTGTTCCACCACAGACCTCCATGGGCTGTGGGAGCGAGAGCCTGCCTCACTAAGGTCTTCACCAGGGGCTGCAGGGGAATCTCTGCTCTGGCACCTGACACACCTCCAGCCCATCCTTCTGCATGGAACTCAGTGACTGACTGCAGCATTGTTTCTCTCCCATATTCTCACTCCTCTCTTGTGCTTCAGTTACACATGGCATTTTTTCTCCCTCTTGTTAACAATGTTACCCCAGAGGCACTCCCTCTGCCAGGCTCGCCCTGGGACAGGGATGGGTCCATCTGGAAGGTGGCTGGCACCAGTGCCAGCAGGCACAGCAGGAGCTCCTGGCAGCTTCTTACAGGAGCCACCCCAGCTACCAAAGCCTTACCATGCAAACCCAACAAAACCACCAGAGCTGTCAGCTCCACAGACAAACTTGCCTGCTGCCAACTCAGTGAATAGTCTCACTTTTTGTTTCAGGAAATAAAATTACTATAAGAATAGTGATTAATTAATAAAATCAACAAAATAAAATTTAAGGTTTTACAAAAGTACCGAAAATAGAATGTTAACCAAAACAGGCAACTTTACAGATAAGAGGTTTATAGTATTTGATTGTCAAGCTACATGATTATGACTGAAGACAGAGAAGTACAAGTGACCTTAAACAAACATTACTTGAATTAACTTTTTCCCCCACAGGCATAGGACATGTGTAATGCAGAACATCAAGCAGTGTTGGAGTCTTAATTAGAAATCAAAAAAAAATCATGTATTCAACCTTTGAAAAATCACTCACATTTAAAATGTCAAAGTTGGTCACAGAAGTAATTCTCTACCAGTTACTTTAAACATAAAAGCTGTAGTGTTTTTGGTATATTGGTTGTAAGTTTTCCAGGGACTATCAAGGTGGAAACTGTTGAAAGCTAAAACCCATACAACCCTACATAATATTTTTCTGTGATTCATACTCTAATATTCACAAATTGTGAAGAACTTTACCTGTTGCTAGGTAAATAGGGTGGTTGTTTGCTGGACTCCATGCCTGCACAGCTGTTCGCTCAATTTCTTTTAGCTTCATTTTCTAGACTCTGAAAGAAATTTCACACAGAGTTTAGAACAGAGAGACACAGTTGATGTGAAAATATTCACATCAGAAACATGATGAGAACACCCTGCTCTCAAAACAGTGAAGTTAATTGCTACTTCCTGAGGCAGTGAATACGGGAATAAATCAGGATATTTGACAATTCATTAAACCTGCCCCAACCCCCCCCGCAAAATCCCACTGTCTGACCCCAGATTTTCTTTCATATATAGCTCTCTTTTTGATATGTCCCAATTACAGGAGAGTTTCAGAAAAAAAAGAAGGGGGTCTAAATTAACATACTCAAGTCTTCACTGCAGGCTGGCTTAAATCAGCTGCAGAAATTAATTTAAACAAATGTATTTTGATCTAGCACTAGTTGCTCTCTCCAAACAAGCTAATGTCAGTATATACATAAGCAAAAAGGGAGCAGAAGGAATCTCAGGGCAGGCTAAATTCCAAGCAGAAAAGTGACGTGGCAACAGAAAACAAAGTGCAATGCTATCGTGTGCCAATTCAGTTCATGTACTTTGTTCTTGCTCCTCCAAAAAGCAAAAGGAAAAAAAAATCATTTGACTCTCTCTTTGAGCTAGGAAATGGCAGAAGGTGAGAAGAAGTAATCCACAAGTAACTACTGGGTTTCAATCTCAGCACTGATAGCAACTCTTTATTTACTCAGGATAGATTGAGCGACACCTGTAAAACGGGAACCAAATTTCCCCATGTCTCTGGAGAAAGATTAGTTGGGCAACAATGTAGCAGGTTAATTGAAAATCAAACATCAACAGCAGGCAGGTAGCAGGGTGCAAAACTGAATATAAAGACAACTGAATACAATACAAATAATTATTGTTCTGAGTAGGATCCCATTCTTACTAAGGAGGAAGCACCCTGCACTCCATTCCTGACCACAAACAGGCCTTCTAAACATCATAAATGATGTGTGCACATTCACAGGTTAGTGGGGTCACTCTCA
Source organism: Molothrus aeneus (assembly GCF_037042795.1). Taxonomy (NCBI): domain Eukaryota; kingdom Metazoa; phylum Chordata; class Aves; order Passeriformes; family Icteridae; genus Molothrus; species Molothrus aeneus. The sequence continues at coordinate 7,750,461 of NC_089653.1, forward strand.
TGAGCACTGCCTAAACTTTTCAAGCTCGGATGCACTGCAGTCTTTTAACTTCAGCTAAACAGAACTGTATGCTTAGATGATATCATGCTGAATAAAGTAAAACTGTCAGCAGGCAGCACAGCAAAACCCTCTGCATCTTGTCAGTTTGCTGTGACTAACCTCTCCTGGTTCCTTGACACTGTTTGTGTAAACCACAACCTGCATCACATGGCTCTCTGTTCAGATGCAGAGCTTATGAGAAACTGTGGTCTCCCGGGGCCCGCACAAGGGGGAAGTTTGGTCAGCATTTCTTCTTGGGCTTGGACCTCCCAGCTAATAATTCTACACCTCTTTTTAGGGTTTCTTCTGCCTCAGGAGTCAGAAGTTAAGGACATCCTCTCTTTTTCTCTGTCTCTCCCATGCACTATTAGGATATGCTGATTGACTAGAATCTATTTAATGTTTTTTAGCATTAGTCTGCAGCAGTATCTCCCAAAGCTCACACTGCCAACTGCTATTTGCACATTAAGCTTATCCCAACTTAGGTGAGGCCCAACAGAATCTGAACAGAACTCTTGTACAATTAAAAAAAGTGCAACTATTTCTTCGTGCCCCCTATGAATAGAGGTGGAAAGGTCATCTCCTCATTACCATAACAAATCTCTAAAGCTTCCTTTCCAATCTTCCAGCACACACTTTGTGGGGTACTCATTAAGGGTCTACCACACTCTCTTTGTGGTGCATCTCTCAAGATGTTCCAGTACCTACTCATGTCTCCCATACTACTGCAGAAACCCTGCCCAGGTCTTCTCCGTTCATTGGCAGAGGCGAGTGAAAATATCCACAGTACTTAGGTGAATCTTCTAGCAACAGTCTATTGCACAAGGCTCTAGCTCACACCACCACTATGGGGGACAGGACAGCTGGTGTGCACCTTACAAGTCCCTTTCTTGCCTCTTCCTCCTCCAGTTACAATCTACCAGTTGTAGGAGCTGGCTGTACACTCAGGCCTCACTGCTTCTTGGCTTTTGAGAAGGCAACTTCCCTGTGAACATTAATAGACAATGGCCAAGAGACCTCTTCCCTACAGGAAATTAACTGGTGAGGAATCAGTGAAGAATACAACTATCACAAACTTAGGTGGGTAAATGGTACAAGCTCCCCCTCATTACCTCTGTGCTGGACCAACTACACTGCTGAAATAATTTACGTTTAATGTGCAAATAAAGATAAGCTGCAAAAATTGTGCAGAACAGTATTGATCAATTGTTTGGCTTTTCTTGTCAATAGAGCGTTTTACATAAGAAAGTCAATTACTGCATCATTAGTGTTCTCTTTTCACAAACTTAAGTCAGGACAGAATGTGAAGGTAAAGTGTCTTGGTCATGGTAACCCACCCAAATGGAGGAAAGCAAACAACACTCCATTTAGAGTGGCTCAATGCCAACAGAACAACTGCAGAAGTGCTGGATCATAGGTACTGAAGAGGTTCACTGTGTCTCTGGCCCTAAAGGCAAACCAGCAGTGGTTCCACAGACTTGAGGAGGCCCCCAGAGGATGCATAAGAAGCTAAAAGATCACAGTATCACACTGTCTCTTAGGAACGTCTGAGCAGTTCAGCTCCACTGCAGCTGAGGATCTGCAGAGATACAGCAGCACCCCCTCCTTAAGTCAGTGAGCTCTGAGTTTCAAAGGGGAAAAAAAAGCCTGATTAAGTGAGCCTTCTATACACTATCTGTACCCAGGAGAGGACTCATAATTCTTAAAGAAGGAAAAAAACTCTTCTTTAGCAAACTCTTCTGGCTCCCTGAGAAAAATTTGCAAGAATTTAACTCTCCCACAGTAAAATTTTTAGGGAGAGGTTGCCACCTGCTGTCATCTCTCAAAATAGCATCTAAGACTTCCAAGAAAGCTCATGCTTTTCTCAGGACTTCTAATTAATTAATCATGACAATTCCTCACCCTTCCTCTACAGATCTAATATATGAATGATTCTCAGCCCCAAAGGGAGTGGACAGAAGCAGCAATTCCCCACAGCTTTCCTCAGACATGACTTCCTGCACAGACCTTAAAGGGTAACAAAGCAAAACCTGACAGGTCAGAGCACACCTCACCACTGAGAAATAGAGAGCATGCTGCTAAACAGTGAGCATTCCCAAATTACATTAGACCATGCAAACAATGCTGTCAGAGGCAAAAATTTCTCACCTTTGCTAACCTGAAATACTTATGGCTTTACAGTACACTATAATAAGACCATGGTTGTTGTTGTATGAATTAATTGACCCTCAAAGCTGTCATAATAATTATCCCTGATAGCACCCTAGCGAGGCGCTCTCTCTTCTGCACCACCCCAATACTGTCAATCAGAAATCCCCTCCCACTGACTTTCCCAGTCCTCCTCCTGCCACTGGGCACCCAACCATTCCCCTCTGTTCCTACTGATATTGGACTTCCAGCACTGCGCACAAAGGACCTGACAGGCTGAACTCCCCACACTTAGCTAAAAAGTGAAACTTGGGCAGAACAAGATTTGTCCAAGGTCACCCGGGTGACAAGTAGACACCCTAAAACCTGTAAAACATCCCCCAGCCATGACACAATGGTTAAGACACAAACTGTCGCTAGAGTTTCCACATCCCAGCATTGATTTAAAATCTCTGTACTGCCCCTTTTCCCTTAGCACTGTCCTGACATGACACGCTCCTTCCACAGCTCCCCAGCTCCCCACAGCCAGACTGTTCTCGTATGTGCTTATTATAAACCCCGATTACAGAAGGCAGAGACACACTCAGCTAATCTCAGCTAATCACTGGTGTGTGCAAGGTGGGGTTGTTGCAGGGCAGGGCTCAGCACATTCCTCCATGACAGCTCCAATGGTATTTAAAGAAACTTCTTGTGCTCTGCGCAGTTTCAGAAGCTGTTGCCCATTGCACGGCGCTGACACACGTCCCAAGTGTGCTTGTCTGCACAACAGCATTACTCCGTGGGATGGTGAAAAAGAGCAGGGGTCTAGGAGGAAAGCATTGACCTCGGACACTGTGTCACACACAGGCTCCGGGCTACGCCAGAGGCCTCTCCGCGGCCCAGGTCACACGGCTGAGATCCCCGGCCGCTCCCCGCCCGCCGCCAGCCGGCGGAGGAGAGACAGGAGACAGGAGCCGAGGCTCCCGGGACAAGGACGGGGCCACGGGACCTGGGAGCGGAGTCTCGACAGAGGCGGGCAGGGCAGCACAGCAGCCCTGGGCTGGGGGGACAGGGGCGCGGCGGGGCAGGGCCAGCCCCGGCTCGGTGTCCGAAGGGCGCGGCCTGGCCGGGCCGGGTCGGGGGGCGGGCGGCCCTTACCGGCTGGCTGCCCTTACCGGCTGGCTGCGTGCTTCCCGCGCCGCTCGCTCCCGCAGCCCGGCGCTCCGACGGTGGCCGCGGGGAGCCCAGAGCGCCGCCCGCCCCGCCCCGCCGCGCCTGCGCGGGGCCGGCCCCGGAACACGGCCCGGCCCGCCGCCCCGCAGCAGCGGCCGGGCCCGACACCCCCGGGCTCCTTCCCCCTCATTAGGATACCTGAATCGGCTCCATCCGTCGGTACCGGATGGTGCAGCCGGAGGCCAAGGACACCACTGCTGGACCGCGGTGGTCTAACCGCAGCAGGGCCTGCCATACGGCTCATATGCGGCTGCCATACCCCCTCAGAACTTTGCCTTAGCTATACATGTAACGCATCCTGAGCGTGTGCAGAAAGGAAAGGAATGTATTTTTCTAAAAGTATTTTAATTGCCAGGAAACAATATGCAGAAGGACCCAGGCCTTCTTCCCGTACGTCTCTCCTGCTTTAAGAAAAAAATTACCTACATTACAAACTCCATTTTTTAGGATTTCTGAGCCATATCTGCCCAACCCATTATGCCATCCCCATGGATGAAAACCATAATTAAGCTACTGTTTAGAACAAACTGGGATTGGAAGCCCCCAAAGCGGGCAGCAGCAAACAGCGCTGGAATGCTGCACAATGAGCTGGATGGGCCTAGCCCTGCCTCAATACAAGTGCTACACTATCACACACACCAAAGCTCCCATTACTGCTCTGATCACCTTCATTTTACTTAAGACTCTTACAGCTCTCATAACATTTTATACAGTGCTGCATGTAAGTGCTGTGGAATGGTAATTCTCGACTCAAGTATCCCTAAGGAGTGTTTTGCCCTGCAAAACAGAATTCAGTTTTAAGGTCCCATAGCTCATAAAAAAACACTTGAACGCCCTTCTGAGATAAAACATCATTGACTATAATTTAAAAGCAAGCATTTCTGTAATGAGAAGGTGACAGCTAACAAAATCTATGAGGAATGTTGATTGTTCAGCACCTCCAAAGGAGTTACAAATATTTAGGTGCAAATAAAACTATGTCCTAGCATTCAATCCTATCCTTCCTTTAACATATATCCTTAAAAAAACCCTTACAAAAAAACCTAGCTAACAGTCTCTTTAGAATTTGGGGTTTAAAATCTGTACAGATGGAAAAACTGTGAATCACTGTCTTTATATACCTGCTTCTCTTAAAGCACAAAACTACAAGTTGTGACAGGGTACTGAGAGCAGGGCACAGCACCCAGTTTATAGGAAGCACCTAGAGCGGACCAAGCCTTCAGCCTTCTGTGATCACCCACTCCTGCAACTAAACAGTGGGGTTAAGGCATAGCACAGCACAGTTGAGAGAAGATTCACTATAAATTAGTACTAAAGGTACTGTCTCCTCCAGCAACAAGAGGAAAAAAAATTATGTTAGAGTGTACCTGGCCAAATTTAGGAGCTTAATATAATTCTATGTATAACTTTCCCAAGCAAACTGTTGCTGAAGCTATAGGAGGTCCAAGACCAGTGGTTTGCAGTAAAACAGGCAGATGTCATGGGTCAGATGGAACTCCAGGCCAGGTGGATGAACTCAGGCCATAAAGGAAAAATTATGGGCACCTGTACACTTGTATCAAAGCAGATCTGGCCAGAGCTGAACTTGCTCATTAGCCTTTCCATACTGCTGCTATCCACACACCTCTGCTGTCAGCTTCAAGCTACACTGCAAGGCTCTGTGCCTCACAGGTGCTTCCTACTGGTTATGCAAACTTCACTTGAGAGTGCATCTGGACCTGGAAGAGATCAAAGTCAACTCCCAGTAAAGGCAGACACAGTATAAGACTCCCAAGGACTGGCGCTTGCCAATCTGTTTCTGCCTGACGTTTTACAGTATACAGTGACACTCCAGTTCAACTGCCAGCAGCACCTGCATTAAATGCCTTTGTTACAGGCAGTATTGCCTACATAAACAGGGACAGGTGAGGAATGTTTGTGCACAAGATACATAAATGACCAGCAGTCCTAGGTCTGCACTCATAATTTTGCCCCCTAGATACTATCCCCTTTAGAAAAACGGCAAAGGTCACACCATTTGATTAGCTATAATTCAGCCTTCTCAAACCAACAGATGACAACTAGCACAGTAGGTGTCATTGATATATTTCACTGCAGTTAGCAGCTGAGCATTGAAGAACAAGTGTTAACATATGCCAGTGAACACTAGACAAGATTTCTTCCCCAGCAGAACTGACGGAAATGTAGGACTTGAACAACTTTCAAATTTCATAGTGTATCACCGCTGGTGGCTTTTTATTGGGGTCTCCTCCTCTCTCTAGATACAGGTCATTGAAGGGATATTGCTTCGGTCCCTGCAAGGAGAGACAAACAGTGGCAAATTCACCAAGCAAATTAAGGGGTAAGAGGAAAATGTCTCATACCATCCCACCCCTACCCAAATGAAGGCTTGTAATTTATGACCTAAATTTCTATTTCTTAAGTGCTTCAGCTAGAATATTAGAGTATGAGGAAAGTAAATTCAGAAACATAGGGTTCCTTGCATAAATTTTTTTTTTAACAGAAACATCAAGGCGGTCTTGCTTTTAATCATAATCAACATTTTATCTCACAGCATGAGGATAACATATTGCAAAAGCTGCTTGTGTATTCAGACATATTTTTCAAGAGTACATTTCCCAAATGATACAGCTCATGAGATATAATTAAAAACACAGGGCAAGAGAAGAGTTAAAGCATCTCACTTGAGTAGATGCACACACAGGGGAGGAGAATACCTAGACCAAAGAAGCATAGCTCAAATTAGTTCCATGTGAACAGGAACTGCACACTATGAAGCAGCATCTGTGAGCTGAGGCAGACCAGCCCAGAGAAAAACTCAGGTGAGATGAGGCCACAGGACATCCGTGGGCCCATCCACTGCCAGCAGCAGTTTTGCATTCACACCCATCACTCATCTTCAGCAAAACCACTCTTATGGGCATTGGCAATAACAAGAAATACAGCTACTTTTTCTCCCTTTACCCTCAGGCTTCACTCACCACAGGCCTGTAGGATGGGTAGATCTCTCCAAGACCAAACATGATCAGCATTATGCTCAAAAAGAGAAGGAAGTGTTTGCTCATGGTGTGCCAGGGAACGACAGTGGGGGATGTATCAACCCGGTTCCGAATGTACATGTCAAAATCCCAGTGCATCTAAAGAACAAAGGAAAACAATTGCACATTTACCAACAGTGGTCAAGCTGCTTCTCTCAAGGGAAGCAGCACATTACAGCATTCACAAGGCTGCAAGATGCTGCACTAAAAGGACTTTATTCAAATGGTGGCTTCTCTGCCAAACAATTCTGAATCAGGCTCTCATACTGAGTCCTATCAGGCAAATAAAATTACTCCTGCAGGGAAAGTTACGTTTGTTAAGTCTGCCTTCTCATATGTAACATAAGTTAACTGTCCTAAGTATTTTACAGTATTTTACAGATGGCTAAAGCCTAACTTTGCCTTGAACTGACTGTCCCTGCTTGCACAGGCAACACACACCGACACTGGTGATGAAATTACACAAAGGATTCACCAGGAAGCACTAACAAGAGGTGCATGTTAGAATTTAGTAACAGGAGCATTGGTGAGCAACTTGAGAAGTGGAAGTGGTGTTCCTACCGGCTCTCCCCAGTTGTGCCTCATGTCTGGCTGGTCCCACTGGTACCAGGGGTCCCTCTCGTATTGAGACTTATTAGGGAGCATGGGATAGTCACCATACCTATGAGAAACAAACAAAAGACGAAACATAAAGAAATCTGTACTAATTTAGATATAATTTATAAGAGACAGTATAAGACAGGCCTAAGGAAATAGTATTAAATACTACTTTGTTTTTATAGCTTTTATGCATATAGATTTTTGAAATGCATTAAAACAACTAGCACAACAATAATTACCTTGACACCAGTCACCATAACAAATGGCATTCCCCAAACTGGCCTTATTGGGCTCTACTAGTTGAAAGAAAATGCAGCTTAACCAAAATATGGAAACCTAGTTATGTTGGCATACGTAGAAGTATTCCCCAACATTTAAACATCTCCTGAAACCTTTATTCTAGACATGGCTTTCAGTTCATCCCACTTAGCCTTGCAGTACAGCAGCATATGGAGTCTCTCAAGTTTCTCTCACGAAGTCTCTCGTGTTTTATTCACATAAGCCTCTAATTTATTCCATTCGTTCCTATTTTAAAACACTGAAGTGTCTTCAAATCTCTAAGCTCACAGTAGAGCAAAGGCAGGCATTCACCAGGAAATACGAGCCTACAGCACGTCCCCACAAAGCCAGGAGCTACTGGCCCCGGACCGCTCCCGGCTGCGGAACGACGGCACCACACAGCTCACCCCAAGCCATCGTCGGGGTAGGGCTGATAGTCCTCCACCCGCATGTTGTACTTCTTCGCAGCGGCCGCCCGCTCCTCCGGAGTCCGCGGATACGGCCCAGGCAGCATGTCCTTGGACATCTCCGAGGCTGCGGGAAAGGAACGCGGCAGAGTGGGCGCGGGCCCCGCCGGCAGCCGCAGCCGGCCCGGGGAGGTCGCGCCGCCCTCCCGCCCCGACCCCGCAACCACCGGCCCGTCGCCCCAGACACCCCGACCCCGCCGCCGGCCCCTCGCTCCAGCCTCCGCCTCCCCGCTCACCCGCCCGCGCCCCCGAAGGCGCCGCCAAGGCGGCCCGGGCCGCCCTGAGCCCGGCGGCCGCCCGGGGCCAGAGGACACCGCGGAGAGCGCCCGCCGCCATCACCCCCAGCGCGCAGGCGCGGCCGCGGGAAGGACGGGGTGGGACCGAGCCAGCCCTCAGGAGCTCGGGGCGGTGCTCGGGGCCGGGCCGCTGCCGGTACCGGTCCCCGCCGGGGCTGGGATTGATCGGCCGCGGGTGCAATACTGACACGGGGGCAATGGACGGAAAAGGCAGCGGTGCGATATTTCGCTTTGGCTGTCACCGTCTGAAGCGGGGCAGCGGGAATGTGTAGTAGGAACTGCCTTCCAGACGCGGGGAGCCTCCTGCGGATCGATGCTCAATCGGATCGATGTCGTGCCCGGCGGCGTTATGCAAATCGCCTTCTTTGTATCAGTATCAATATTATTAAATTCAATACCCAAATGTAATCGTCTTATCTCCATGGAGCCAGAAGAAGGTGGACAGCAGAAATGGCATGTTAATTTAGCAATGTGATTCTTCAAATGTAAGCAATGAATTATTGTAAATAAAATCAATATGAGCATTAAAGGATTTTGCAGTTTACTTCATTATGTAAACTCTGTGGTAGTTGAACTCATTTTCCTTCAGTTATTCACATCAGCCATAATGGGTAATGTCTCTATAACGATTTATGTTATAAAGCTTTGCAGCTCAAAAACTATCACAGACAGTTTGTCATTAAAGCCATTCCTTCTAATAACAACATTAATTTTAAACCTAATAATTGAATGAAGATAGTGATGAACCATGAAACTATATCTGAGATACAGCATGCCTGAGATGGGGGCTTTGTTGCAGATAAAGAACAGGATCCTTTTACCTATTGCAAAGAAAGGCCTATTGATGTCACTTTAATTCAGCCAACTCCCTTACAAACAAGTGTGCATTGAAGTTACTCAGTTATCTAATAAAGTTATTAACTCAGAGCCCAAAGTTCCAGTGTAGATGCTGCTGCTGTTTTCCATGGAGCAGCATTTGGAGCCTCTCCCACCTCTGCAGCCCAGAGAGCTGTGGGGACAGCAGTGTGGGGATAGATAGCACTGGCAGTGCTATCCATTGACTCGGGCTCAGGCTTGGATTGTGGTCAGCTGCTTCTTACATCAGCTCTTCACCACTGGGTATTTATTTTCTGAGCTATGTTTGAGTTTTCCACAGCTGTGTTTCAAGTTTCCTAAGCACCCAAATATATTTGCAAATACACTGTAAAAAATGTTGTTAACCTGTACAGCAGAAATGTTGTAGATTTAAAACGTGAGAGGACACTCATTTTCCCAGAAACTAAGTCTATTAATAAATTTTGGAAGGACAAAGGGAAATTGCCTTATTCTCATGAAGGCAAAGTTCTGTGCAGGCAGAACAAATCCCAGCTAGTGTAAGATGAAAACCACTGTATGCCAGAGACCAAAATCTCCATAGCTGATGCCTAATGTGGCGCGCATTCTTGGGAAATAGCGATCATCATTCTTGCTGTTTGCAGAGTAAAAACCAAATGTAGACTTTGTCTCAATAAACATACAAGAAAATAATTCAACGGCTCAGCTTCAGTCACACAGTTCATGAAATCCTGCTAAAATGATGTAGCCTCCACCACAGGCTGGGTGTTAGTTGCACCAGGCAGTGCTATATTGTTTTTTGTAGCCGGTGTTAATTAAGGATCTCGTTTTCAGGCGCCGAGCTCCGCAGCGAATTTCCCGCGGCCGGGCAGAGGCAGCGGGTGCTGCTGTTTCCATGGGCAATGGAAATGCCCGAGGGCAGCGCTGGCGCCCGCTCCGCCGCCTTTCAGGGGAAGGGGCGGCCGGGGCCCGGCCAGGAGGCTGCAGAGCCGATCCTGCTGTTTTCTGCAGCGGGTCCTGCCCTGCTGCGCTCCCAGCGCCCAGCGGGGCCTGGGAGCCTCGGGAAGGGACCGAGGCCCGGGACAGCGGAGCCCCTGCAGCCTCCGCCCGCGCGGGGGCGCTGCCGCCGCCGCCTCCGCCCCCTCTCGCCTCTCTCTCCATGTCCTCTGCCCTCCGCCTCTGCCCTCCGCTTCCGGCGTTGCCATGGGTGCGCAGCTTCCGCTTCCGCCTTCCTTGGGACGGGTTCTCCGGTGGAGGCGGCGATGGCGGCGGCCTCGTCCTCCTCCTCCTCCTCTTCCTCTTCTTCTTCCTCCTCCTCCTCCTCTTCCTCCTGCTCCTCCTTGGCGGCCGCCGCGGGTTGCCGGGAGGGCCCGGCGGTGGCGGCAGGGCCCGGCTGGAGCGACTCCCAGTTCCGCCGCTACTCGTTCGAGACGCGGCCCATCCCGCGGCTCAGCCACAGCGACCCCCGCGCCGAGGAGCTCATCGAGAACGAGGTGAGGGGGTCCCGGGCGCAGTCACCGCCTCATCCCGGCCCTGTCCGCCCTGGGCACCGCGCGGGCTCTGCTGTAGCCGCTGTCCCATTCCTCTCTGCTGTGGTGGACATTTTTCTTCGGTGCTACAGCGTTGAGTTGTGAAATTGGCAGCAAACGTTTGTTTTAAGCCCTTTGTTGTCGGGGTGGAAGTTGTGGGAACGTTGTGTAAACCCCTGGGCACATATTGATTGTTTTCTAAGTGCCAGCGACCACAGATGTAAAAGTTCCTTTAGAGTGGTGGCTCTCGTACTGGTTTTGTACCAGCTCAGCCTCCTTTTGTTAGGTTCGGTAGTTGGGTTTTTTAAGGAAAGTCTGCAAGAAGTTGTGTATGCACAGCTTGGGAACACAGTGCTGCCTTGGTTAGGTTGCTTACTGTTAGATGAGATAGGTGATGTACTTTGTCTTCCTTTTGTAGAGGTTCTTTTTTTGCTGTAGAAGAGATGGTCCGTTTTTGGATGGTGGTTATCTGCAGTCCTCTGAGAAAAGAGATGAGTTCTGTTTCTGGATTCAGAGGGGTCTTTTTGCTGGCACATACCCCTTCACAGCTGAGGCTGGAAGTGACCAGCCAGAATCAACCTTGTCTCCTGGCTACGTGTCAGGACCAAGAAGGCCCAGAAGTGTTGCCAGCTAGTGTTTGTCGAACCTTGCTGATGGAGACCGGCTAAGTAGATAGTGCAATCTGTTGTCCCATTGCTACCAGGAGCTTACTGTAGCCCCAGGCCACCATTTTCTTAGAATTTCCTATCATGTCTTGCTTGGTTTTCTCCCCAGAACAAATATACAATTACTTCAAATGCCTTTTCCAATTCCCCATTTTGAAAGGGAGTTTTTGTGGGTGCAATAATGAATGTGTTGGTTCTTAAGTTCAAGAGGTCTTTGAATCAATAAACTTCCTGTTTCTCTCCAGGAGCCAGTGGTGCTGACAGATACAAATCTGGTTTATCCTGCTCTGAAATGGGACCTGGACTACCTCCAGGAAAACATTGGCAACGGGGACTTCTCAGTGTATAGTGCCAGCACACACAAGTTTTTGTACTATGATGAGAAAAAAATGGCCAATTTTAAGAACTTCAAACCCAAGTCAAGTAGGGAAGAAATGAAGTTTGCCGAGTTTGTGGACAGACTCAAAGAAATACAACAAAAAGGGAGTGCTGAGAGGTAAGTGATAAGTGGGTTGTGGAGGTTTCTCTGTTTCTTCAGACCTAAGTAGGAGCTAAGTTTCTCTTCAGTGGGTGTTGATGATTAAAGTGTCATGAACTTTTTGGAATTTTTATTTGTTTCTTCTTAATGACCCTGCTTTTCCTGCAGGGCTTCTAGTTGACAGCAGCCTTGTTACCTTATTAGAAAAGTCAAACCAAACAAACTGTTCACACTGGCTGTAGGAATTTATTTATTTTTCCCCCCTCTGTGTGAGGCAGGGTTTGTATAGAGAAAGAATTAAGCTTCGCTTTTTTTTGGCAGACTGTGGTATTGGTAGAGAAGCTTGTTGTCTGATGTAAAGGTATAGGCTATGGCATTCAGGCTTTCCCACAGAATCCCAAGGCAGCTGGAGCTAACCCTCTTTGGGAATATAGACCAGGTGGTGCACGTGCTGTGTACTGGGGATGATGGCCTGTGCCACTAACAGAGCTGTGGGTCACTGAGAGGAGCTTCAATTGGACATGGAATAGAACTGTCAGCAGCTTAACCCTTAGTGTTTTCAGTCACAGCCCTCTAAAAGGAATTACAGATGTTTAATTGTATCTTAATTGGAAGCAACACTGCCCACTTGTCATCTGTGCCTTTCTCTTCTTTCTCAGCTTTGGGTGTGCTTTTTCCAAGAGAGAAGTCAGTCCTTGCTCTTGGAAATGCATTTTTTTTCCAGCATTGCAGACAGCAGTCTGTAATACTGTGATTGTTGGTACAGAGGTTAGATTCCTCTGATCCTCTATGTCTAAATGTAAACATGGCTTTAAGTAACTTGATACTGAAATGTGCAGGCTCTCCTGAGCCCTCTTTTTCCCTCATGTAGTTCTGCTAGAAGAGGTAACTGATATTGCAGGTGAATTAGAGGGGTGGCATTCATCTAGGGATTTATTTGATATTTGATAATGGCCAGTCTGTTTAGAGTTTCCTCCTCCTGCCCTGCGAGAGGGTTGTTCTTCCTTAAAATTGTCTTTTTCCCTTGTCATTGTTCAAGTTGAACCAAGATCTGTTCTCTTGTGTACTGGGAAACCTTACAGCAAAGTTTGTGGACTTTTTGAAACTGTTTTCTTCCACAGGTATTGAGCTGTGTAGTGATAGAACAGAATCTCTAGGAAGTACTTCTCTGTTTTGAAATCTTTCTGAAGAGACAAGAGTATGTCTGTGCTCATGACAAAGTTTAATACTTGATTTCTGCTTTCTCTCTTGAACAATTCAGGCTATATCTACAGCAAACACTGAATGACACAGTTGGAAGGAAGATTGTAGTGGATTTCCTTGGCTTCAACTGGAACTGGATTAACAAGCAGCAAGGGAAACGTGGCTGGGGTCAACTGACTTCTAACTTGCTTCTTATTGGCATGGAAGGTAAATAGCTTCCTCAGACTGAAGGAGAAAGGGGGAAGATTGCATCAGCAGTTCTGTATTTCAGTTCCAGAACGTCTTTCAAATGGATTTTCCCCTAGATCTGTGTGTTCCTTTAGAGGAGGTAGTGTAAAGCTTTGCTGGGAGGAGACTGTTGTCACACCTTGACTTGGGAAACAAGGAAAGGAATAGTCTGTATTTTGCCAGGGATGTACTGTGAATGCCTGAATGTAATGTGCTCATGGAAAGGCTCTGTGTGATGCTGGTGGGACTGTGTTTCTAGTAACTGCTAATGATATCCTGGGATCTGTTTTCTGTTTGCATGCTTCAGGCACTGTAGATTTAAAAAGCTCGAAGCCTGCAGATTCAAAGTGCAGAAAGGTTTGCAACTTGAACAGTGTTAGACTTCTGGGCTTTTCTGAGTATGTCCAATGTCTGCCCAGGAGGAAATCTGATTATTTTGTGAAGCCTTTATTCTTATTTGAGCTAGTACACTGTGAGGAGGAATTTTCTTTTGATTAAGACCTGATATTTTTTTCTTGAGAGCCTATAGGACAGTGGGAAACTTGAAGATGGGTAAATTTTAAAAGTATTTGGATAGAATAGAATTCCAAATTCATGTGGAGCCTGACTAAGAGGCAAGTGCCTTAGAAGACAGAGAAACCACTAGACTGTTGACAAGGAGAACATTCTTTTAGAAAGTAATCTCAATAACTGGGGAAGACATGTACACTGTTCTGTGAAGTGGGAGAGCCAGTAATCAACATGGCCAGTATATCCAATTATAATTGTTCAGTTACACAACTTGGATGGTTTTTTCCCCTTTGCACCAAGTCCTACTCAACCTACAGTAGTTTGTCTTTGCCACTTGTTTTACTAGCTGAGAAAACATAATATAAAATCAGTGGACCAACACTTCCTTACAGGCTATATAGTCACTAAAATCTTATTAACATGTTAGCACAAGAACCAAGGAATTGTCTTGAGCCAGCATGTGCTAGAAAAAAGAATCTCTTTAGAGCAGCATGTGATCGTATGATCTATTTAATGAAGTTATGGGGTTAACTGTTATCTTAATTCTTGCAGGCCAAGAGAGTAATATCTGAATTGGCAAACAGCCTGAAAAACAGTTGTGAGGGGTACAAAACAACCCCCTGCATTTAAAGATTTGATTAAATTTCAGATCTAGTGGCAACAGTCAAGCACTGTTAATCAGACTTCAGCGGGTGCTATTGGGAGCTCCATTGACAGAGATTGTTTAGTTGTTTTCTTGAAAAACTTCTGGGACTTTTTTTCAAATCCAACCACTGAACTCCTTTTCTCTAGACTAATAATCTTTGACAGTCTGTTCCACAACTTGTCATTTAAGCAAAGTGTTTTATGAAAAAGCTTCCTATCAACATTCAGCATCTGCTGTTCATTGGAACAAGCTGGAATTCCTAACCTTGTAGAGCATAAGTTGCTGAGTATGGATTTAGAATGGAAATTAAGTGGAGTAGCAGCTCCTCAATAAAGGCTGATGATAGGGTGTTTGTAACATTCCTATTGTCATTTTCCTTGTTTAGTTTCTGAATATGTGGGAGTATATTTTCTGTCTTCAGCAAGGAATATAACTTGCATCTCTTTCATACCTGAGAGCGTCTTGATTTTCTCTTCTCTCTGTGTAGGGAATGTGACACCAGCTCATTATGACGAGCAACAGAACTTCTTTGCTCAGATTAAGGGTTACAAGAGGTGTATCCTGTTTCCTCCTGATCAGTTTGAATGCCTCTACCCTTATCCTGTGCACCATCCATGTGACAGACAGAGCCAGGTGAGAGTAGCAGATCTGTTCTCTGCTCCTTGCCAAAAATGGGCATTTGTAAAGATGCTAGGTGGGAGGAAGCTGCACTGGAGTTAAAGCTGCAAAACACTTGCTGAGCTTTTGCAAAACCTCTGCTCAGTTTTGTTAAGTGGGGAATGCATTGGTGGTTTTCTGTTTGTGTCTTGTTCCGACTTGCAAGTGCTAGGGCCATAAAAACCTCCTTACTGATAAACAGTGGGTCTGCAGTTCTACGTCCTCTGTTCTCTTTCACTGATCACTGGTCAAACACAGATTTGTTGACAGACAAATTGCAATATTCCTACCTATATGGTACTTGGAGGGTACTGCAGGACCTCACAATAAAGTTAAGATACAACTGGAAATGTAAAAGTCATGTAAGGGGAGACCAGGATGATTTGACACTGAGAGCCAATAATGAGGATTGTCATTGCAGGAGATTCTTCTGAGTTTCTTATTGTTTTCTCCTATTAGGTGGACTTTGACAATCCTGACTATGAGAAGTTTCCAAACTTTCGGAATGTGGTTGGCTATGAGACGGTGGTGGGTCCTGGGGATGTGCTGTACATACCTATGTACTGGTAAGAAGGATGGCTGGACTGCACTGTGATAAAAAACAGAGGTTCAAAATGTTTTCTACTTAGTGTTGGGTTGGCTCTTAAGAGTATTTTGTTTTTACTTCTCCAGCAACTGTGATATTTTCTGTGATATCTTGGGCCAGCATGCTTCTAATTCCTATCTGTTGGATGGGAATAGTAATTCTCCCTGACACCACTTTAATTGTGCATGTACTTACTAACGTGTGAGAAAAGGATCTATATTTAAATAAGGAGAGCTTTCCAGAAGTTTTGAGGTCTTGATGCAGGAGGTATAGGGCCAGGCTTGTCTAGTGCTGTCTGAACTCATCATCCAAGGTATTTCACTGTAAGCTACAGCAAAATAGTTTCTTTTCTTTTTTTTATGTGATTTCCATGCAGGTGGCACCACATTGAGTCTCTCCTGAATGGGGGGATTACCATCACTGTGAACTTCTGGTACAAGGTGAGTACAAGCACAGCTTGGTTCGCCCCATCTCAGATGATTTTTTCAGGTAGAGATGTATTGGCACACGTTGTCGATATGAGAACTTCGTGGCACCAAGTCCTTTGCTTCTGGAAGCTACTTTTTCCTCTTCAGAGTTGTGTGTGTGAAGAACTGGGTGACTGGGTACAGTGGAATAAGCTGCCAATACAGGAAGCGTGCAAATGACCTCTTTTTGATATTTCAGGGTGCCCCAACCCCAAAGAGAATTGAGTATCCCTTAAAGGCTCATCAGAAAGTGGCAATAATGAGGAACATTGAGAAGATGCTGGGAGAAGCCTTAGGAAATCCACAAGAGGTATGGAAAGAACCATGTGGTCACTGCTGTTGAAATCATTAAGGCATAATGCAAAACTTGAGATGACAGCTACTTGGCTCTCTAGGTGCCAGAGTGAGGGTGGGAAAGCAGGATTGCTCTTTGCTGATTCTTCCTGCAGTCTTCAGAAGGTCATTTGCTTACAAAACTGCAAGCTCTTAAAATTACAATTATGGAAAGGACCCCTACAAACAATGAAGTAGTTGTTCTTGTATGTGGGAAAAAAGTGTACTTTGACTTTGGGTACTTCAGGAAAGTGTTGTTCCCAAAAACTCCTTAGTCTTCTGTGCAGCAATGATACCCATTTACAAAAAAAAAATTGAAACTGTTTCACCTGTTGAATCCAAGTCTCTTAAATAACAGAAATTTCCTCTATTAAGTCCTGTGCTCTTTAACATGTCTCTTGCTTGTGTCTGAATTCTTTGCAGTCTTAACTATCTGGTATATCAAAAAAAATACACTGAGGTACTAAGTCTAAAAAGACAGAGGTACTAAGAGTATGCCTTTGAAGATCTGATCATCTGAAAGTGGAAATGCAGGTCAAGGATAGAAATGCTTTCATGGTCTGTAATCCTTACCACTGTGGAGAAACTCCTCTTTAGCCTTTCCCCTGAGATTTTTTTACTGCCATAGCATTCCAAACTTCCCTCCATGATTAGGCAGTCCTGAGATGTGGGAGTGGTCTTGACTGAAAAAAAAACCTGTAGCCCCCCCCTCTTAGTGACCCCAGGGACCAGAGAGGATTCAATGAGTGAGAATGTTCCTTCTCCCCCTGAAAAGAGCAACCCGTGATGACTATTGATTCTCTTTAATAGCATCTACTTAGAAATCACAAAGGTTAGGTGGGAAGTGAAAATGTTTCGGGCATGTTTCCACTCTGGTTGGAATGTTTTGGTGTCACCTGAAGTCAGGTGTTGACAGAGAACTGCAGTTTCGGTAGGGTATTTTAAGAATGTGTTCATGTGCGCCCCAGTGTTTTTCTAGAAAATACTTTGAAAGTGATTAGGTGTATCTTGGGCTCTGTGATGCAGAGGGAGCAGGCTCTGTGCTGCCATTTCTGTGTAAGTGTCCTGGCTAATGACTTGTTTTTGCTTTGAACAGGTGGGTCCCTTGTTGAATATGATGATTAAGGGCCGGTATGACTAATGCCTGGTGGCCATGGCTGATGTTGGAGCTGCTTTGTTCACAAGCAATGGAAGATACTGAGCGCTAGTATTGCACGCAGCACTTAACAGACTGATGGGTTTCCTGGCCTGTCCTGCCCCCACTACAATAAAGGGGCTACTGGAACTGCAAAACCATTAGTACCCTATTCATCCTCCACTCTCATCTAACTGAACCTCCCAAGAAAGAGTCTGCACTTACTGGAAGCTGGATTCATGCTCACTAACTTGTTTATTTTCTTCCCTCTGCCCTGTTTGCCACAAGGAGCATGGCTTCTGGCACTCGGATGTGTTACTTCAGGATTTTCAGGCATATGAAGAAGAGCTTGGAGGATAACCAGGAGCAATATTGTTTCCTCAGCCTCGTGAGGTTTGGACCTCTTGGCTGGGTTTGTGTGTTGGTGGCAGCAGTGGATATAAGGCGGGAAATGTTAGGTTTCACAGTCCTCTGTTGTTAGAGGACCTGTCCCTGCTCAACTCTGGCACCTTTTTGTATTAATGGAAATGAACATGTGAGATGGCATGTGTGTATTGAGCAACTGGACAAATGATTCAGTTCCTTCAACCTAAGACATCTATGCTTTGGATGTAGTACAGGGTAGAGATCAGAATGAATTTATCTAGTGTGTGAGCACCAAATCCTATGCTGTCCAAATAACATCTGTCTTGTATGAGTCTAGATAAATCTCCTTTCTGACAGCTTTTTCTGGGGAGTGAAGGCTTCTCTCCTGCTCTTTTGAAGCTGCAGTATGGTTCAAAGGGGATGTAGCATTATGAAGGGAGATGCATAAATGCCAGGGCACTCTCCAAGTCATGAATGATTAAGCCACATTTTTAAATTAAATTTCCAAGGGATGCTGAGCTCAACTGTCACAACACAGTGTCAGATAGGTACAGAGCCTCACTTCTCCCCAGCAGGGTGCGGCTCCTGAGACTAGCACAGGAAAGTGCCCTTTTTACTGAAACTGCAAGAACTCAAGTGTGTGTGGCTGCGCACAGGTGCGCACATTTGTGTGATTTTGTGTGGCTCCTGTCCATCAGTTAAATCCATGCCAGTGTGTGGTTCTCTTCCTTGTACAGTCATGTGAAAGAGTTCAGGGCGTTTTGTTTAAATGTGATTAAGTTTATCCTGATCCTTTTTGTGTTCTGGGACTTGACATGGCAGACTGGAAGTGACAAGACCAGAGCACAGGAACCAGATAAGCCTCTGTTTGAGTCCTCAGTAATCACTCTGAAAAGTAACTTTGCTTTCCTCCTTCTCTTCCATGCAGAAGCCTTAGGCTCATGTGGAAGCTGGCTTTTTATTCCCTGAGGTGTGCTGCACTGCTGTCCCTGGTTTGGGGAGCGGTGCAAAGATCTTGTACTTGTGATGTGGTTGTAATGGGTTCCAAAAGCTAGAGGTGGGAGAAGCTGTTTCATAGCCCATGTATCTCATCCCAGAAAGTGTAGAATTTGTTTTGTTGAGACTTCCCAGTGTTTCCCCTGTTGTGCTGGGCTTGTTCTGATGTGGGTTCTGATAAAAGTGTAACATGCTACTTGAGAAGTGCTCCATCTTTGGTATCAGGTCCCATCTTTTTCTGGGATAGTTCATGCACCACTTGCAGTGGGCTTGTCTTTCACAAAAGTGAAAGGCTTCTCAAACAGGAGGAAACAGGAGGTCCTGAGGCAAGTTTTCTGGCTGCTTTACTGGTCAGAATAAATGAAGTTTAATTGGCAGCTACAGGGTCCTTGTTGAAGAAATGTGTGTCACTGAGTAGTCTGACTGCCATGTTGCAGGCTCTCCAGAGCTGTGGTTAGATCCAGACGAAGGTCACTCAGCTGGATGCTTATCAATGCTCAGCCTTTGGACAGCTGGGGAAGAAACTTCTGACTGGCCAAAAGCAAGGCCTTCCCAGGAATCTTGGGCACATGCCCTTTGTTGAAAGATGCTCAAATTAAATCCCATTCTGTGCTATTTATTCAGCACATGGTAGTCTTCAGTACTGCTTGTTAGACACCATCAACTCTTAAAGCTCAGGGTGGGAGTTCATATCCCATGTGGAGAGAGAATGGTACTTACAGAACTTTTAGGATCCTTTTTTTTCTTTTATTTGCCAAAGGTCTAACTTTTAAAGTGTCTGAACAGGTTTTGCTGCACTTGACTTTGTGAAAGCTCATTTACAATGCACTGATGGACTGACTCCCTCCCCCTTCCCTTTTCACCTTGTGCTTTCAATGCCCCTTGCCATGGTATTGGGAAGCTGTGTGTTCTCTGCTAGGGGTGTGTGTACAGGGGGTGGGGTGTGACAAACACATGGTACCTTCTGAAGTGTAGTTCTTAAATACAACCAATGTTGAACAACAGAATGGTGTGGCTTTTATTTTGTGAGTGGCTGTGTAGAAGGGCTCTATAAGGACGTGTGTCTAAATCTACCTTTCAGTCTGACAACTCCACTTGTGTTCTTCACTGGTGAAGGCTGTTGGTCTCCAGAACTGCCTTCAAAACAGCAATACCAATTGCATTATTATGAGTCTTCACAACTTTCACCATACTACTGCCAGAAGCCTGAAAGGAAAACTGGGAATAAGATAGTGTGCTTGTACCCTGTCAACAAGAAGTGTTGGTGGGCAGGGAAAAATTCCCTTCCCTGCTGACCTGAATGGTGTCACCATACTCTGACTGGATGATGGAGCAAACTACACAAGCAGGCCTGATGAACTCAATTAATTGTCCTGGAGATTTTGGGGGGAAGCTTGCTGTGTGTACCTGTGCTGTATGTTAGCAGCCTTGGGAGATGGAGTCCTCTCTACCTAGTAAACAGAAGTTATTTTACAGTAATATTAACTCCACAGCAATCTTGAAATGTAACCATTGGTGAAACGCTGACTAATTCTGAACAAATGGCTAAGATGTAGTAAAATACGGAAGAGTCGAATAGTACGTGAAGGATGTTGGCATTGTGGGAGAGCGAGATGCCTCAGCCTGGGCCACTGCAAATGGCACTCTCCTCACACCCTTGGGGGACAGGGTGAATGTGAAGGGAGTAGGGAAGCCAAGTGCAGAAGTCTGACTCTGGGTGCTCACCCTTCCCTGCTGTGCCTGCTGGGATCATCATCTCTGAACACCCTTGCTTGTGCTCCACTGAACTTTGTGATCTACTATGTCTGATCCTTTCAGCCTCTTGGATAACGTACAGGTGGCATCATAAAGCTCAGAAATGTTTTGGTTGTGCAAAGAGCAGAGGAAACTGAGATGAGAACCTTGTCATTTGAAAACTAGGTCAGAGGCCAATATTTTTCACTTGTACTTATAGTCTTTTTCTTGTTTTATTTTATTAACTTAGGTTCCTTAATACCTTTCTTCTCCCTTTTTTTTTCCTCCTCATTTCCCTGCTCCTTGAAAAGAGGGATTCTTATGAGGAGAAGTCTTAATCCTTGTAAATCATAGCTGCAGAATCTTTCCTGTGTAAGGAGAAGCACATGGATTTTTTAGCTGATCCACTTGTTCACCCCCTTGTTGACCAGGGTCATGCTCAGCTTAGGGATATTTGGAGTGATAAATCAGGTCCAAGGCGAAGCCAAGAGGTGAGGATCAGGCCTGGGCTGAGGAGGTATCAGACACAGCTGCAGTGCAGTCTGACTCAGCTGGGGGCAAGGGGTCACCCTTGGCATCAAAGCAGCTCTTGAGAGAGAGAGGGGCAGGCCTGGGCAGAGACTTCTTTTGTTTGCAACGGCTCTTATCAATGGCCAAGCTGACCTTGAACACAGCCAACTGTCCTTTAAAGCCCTAGAATGGGGATAGTGCTCTCAGGGTCTCAGCAGTCTCCTGGCAGGCCTTTGTTAATGCATGGTCTCAGCCCTGGAAGCAGAGCAGCAATTGCAGCAGAGGTATTGCCTTTGCTCATGTGTTTCTACACTTAGAGAAATGCATTTCTGCCTCGTGTGTGTGAGAAGCTTCCTTGCACTCTTGCTTCTGGTCTTCATCTTCTGTTCCTGTTTCAGAACAGAAAGCAATCTCCCATCAATGTCCTCAGAAGCTCTGAAGCCACCATCTTCCCTGGACACTTCTCTGCATTGCTGCTGCCTAGACTGAAAGGGAAAGATGCTGTTACTGTGACAAACACATGCAAAGTAAGTTCTAATTACTGCCTCGAAAAGTCAAATATTTGTTGCAAGCAGAGGACTAATTGTGGGGGGAGGGAGCGGAAGTCGAGGCTCTTGGAGTGAAAGTGGAACAGATGCCCGGACGCCTTGGGGAAACGCAGCTTTCCTCTACAAATCAGAGCTTTAAATTACAAGGCTTTTACCAACGAGAACAGTTGTGGGAAGTCGTCTGCTCTCATTTGCGTAATGGCTTCTGTCACTGGTGATTAGACACAGGATGAAGGAAAAGAAATTTGACAATTAGGAATGAGCGATCATTAATCAGAATCTTTGTTAGAAGGAGGGAAGGGGGGGAGAATATCCCACAAACAATGGAGGCAGCCACTAGAGCCACTGTGAAGTCCACAAGATGCATAACTAAGTGCTCCTGTTGCTCCACAGAGCCATCTCTGCCTAGGTACAGAGCAGCAAAGAGGGTTTTGTGAGGCTTGGAAAGCTTGGGGAGGAAGGCAGTGAGGCAGAATCCTTCCAGTCCTACTTAGTAAGGGAGAGAGCATATCTGGGAGACCAGTCCTTCCCCCACTGACACCTTGCACTTCCATCTCGGTGCCTGGCCACAAACTGACAGCAAAAACCACAGAAACAAGGTCTTAAATTTTCTGTCTCCTTTCTCCACATTTTGCATGCAGTTTGTGGTGTGGAAGAGAGCAGGCAGGGGCCTTGACTGGCATGCAGCAAGCTTAGGATAGGCAACATGAAAGCAGTTTCAGGCTCTTTTCCTGATAATGTCATTTTCTACAAGAGCGATGAAGAACCTGATGGACTGCATGACAGATAAAGAAAAGAAGGCAGTGGTGACTTCTCTGTGTCTGTCATTTGCTGTCTTGCCTCATCATCCACTCATGCACAATCCACTATATGCTTTTGTTTGGGTTTTGTTGGCTTTGATCAAATTATCATACATATGGAATCTATGTTACCTGGTTTTCCTACAGCTGTCATTCATGGTCTTGTCAGGTTAAACACTTTGGTGTAGTTTGCATGAAGAGGCATTGCCTCTGATTAAATCAGCAGTTCTAACCTGGGAGGGGGCATGACAGACCATTTGTAGGCATACAGTGTTGGTTGGTTCATCTGAACACTTAAGCTTACTGGATCCATTGATTTCAGTGGCAGTTCCTGTCTTTGCAAGGCTGGGTCATTTACTTGAGGTGAAGGTCTCCATCAGGGCGATTATTCTTTCTGCGACTGGAAATCAAAGCAGATACAAAGGTAAAACAGTGGGAGCTCACACCTGTGGCCCACTGGGCCCAGGACACTGCATTCCAGCAGGGAGGGACTGATAACAGACTGAGTGAGCCGAGCTACAACCCACAAAGAGGACTTTCCGAATTTTTCATCTCTTCCGAGCAGCAAGAGGTTTTGTTGTTTAGTATTGTTCATTTTTGTGCTGGTGAATGCTTTGCCTGCTAAATAAACAGTTTTTTTCCACTTTTCTCCAAGGAACTATTTTCCCAGACCAGTTAGGGGAGGGGCTTGCTCGAATCTGCTTTCTAGAGGAACCCCTTTAGAGGTTTTCTCCCAAATTTGCCCTAAACCAGAACAAAAGGGGAGAGCTGAAGCCATGTTGTCTCATTCCCTGCTGGCTCTGAGCTCAGACAAATGAGAGCAGCTTAGATTTTCAACCTCTTCCCACGGCTAGTGTTCACCACAGGAACTCAAATGAAAGAGAGAACAGTAGATCTCAGGACAGGATCAAGCAATGATCTAACAGGGTTTTTCATCCAGAGCTCATCATGACAGCAGTTAGGAGAATCACTGGTCACATTGCTTAGGATAGGAAGATATGTCAGGTAGTGACTTTTATTCCCTCTTGAACACAAGAGGAAGGCTGCTTCTCATTTACAGCAACACTTTTAATGTGTGCTTACATTTGGAGTGCACCTTGTGCTCTTTGTAGAGGGGGAAGGTAGCTTGTGCTGTAGTAGGTAGCGGGGTCAGAATTCACTTACCAAACTTGCAGTAAACCCTGAGCAATCAGACTTTGACATGGCAGGGCATTGCCCTTTCTGTAAGAAATGTCACTCTACTGGATGGCAGGAGCACAAGTGTGACTTTTGTCCCAGTGTCAGCTGTGGGGTTTTTTTTTCCTGAATAGTCAGGATTTGCCATTGAATGCCTTGATGGGGAGGACCTTTGGATGTGACTTAACCTCTTGGGAAGCCAGGAAGGGAGGCTCTCCTGTGTGTAGGTAATCTGTGTTACCAGATCTGCTGCATGCTCTGTGCCCCTTGAGCTGCTTAAGCAGTACTGGCCTCATGCAGTGAGCTGTGTGAGGGCTCGAGCTGAGCTGAAAGCAGCTGAAGGGGTGAGGTCAAATAGTTTGCTTCTATAAAAGGACATTCTCCATGTCCACAGAGAGGGCACATGGGCTGATAATAGCATCCAAGGGGATAGTTTCTGTAGAAGAGATTAGTGGCACCGGCAATGGGCTGATTCTGCTGCAAGTTCCCTTGCCAGGACCTCTGATATTCTGAAGCTGCTCCCAACCATCTGTGTTTTATTGGGTTAAAATCCTTCTGGCAGCAAAGAATTACTGGTGCTGGTGGGTATTTGGGTCAAATGCCAGTCAATACAGGCTGTGGAGCTGGAGGCAAGGCCTTGCTTGGTATTTGAGGTAATAAGCTTCTGGTCTGTCAGCTCATGGGAACTGCAGAGGTTTGTAGAAATGAGGTGTCACAGGACCATGTTACTTGGGCTGTCAGGTCTGACACTGCTCTGGTGGAGCAGGCCTTAGTGCTCTTTGAGCTTGTGTTTGGGAGTGGTGCACACCTGAGGAAGAAATCTCCAAGTGGAATTGGGGGCTGTGAAGGACCCATTCATCTGCCACCAGTTCACTCCAAGCACAGCCTGGGGCCTCTTGCTTCCAGTTCCTCCCCAGCACAGAAGCAATCCTGTGTCTCCTGCTTTTGCTATTTGTTTATAGCTCTCCCCATCCCATCTGTCTTTCTCTTCTCCTTCCTCCCGTTCCTTTTCCCTCCCTCCTCCCCCTCATTCTCTGTAAGCGATTAATCATTTTGACAGGCTCAGCGATGGCCTTTATTTCCTTGAGGCAGCCAAGAAATGTCTGTGAGCACCTTCTCTGCCACCCCTCGTGTTCCCTTGCCAATCAGATCAGCCACTTCGCTTGGAGTGACTCCATCAGGAACATGGAGAGGGGAGCAGGGGGGAAACTCCAGCAGGGTCAGCTGGGAAATGGGCAGTGGGGCAGCATCCAGTTGGGGTGCCATGTGGGCCCCCATAAGCTGTGATGAATATGTCATTTCACTATAGTTTGAATATGTCATACTTTGCTCCCTCTCTCTCCTGAGGCTCCCCTTCAAATCTTGGTTTCAGTGCAAAGGCAGTTGAGAAGAAATCGGGCTTCTCAGGAACATATCAGCCTCCAACAGAGTGGCTGGAGGGAAAAGCTGTCAGAAGAGAAAGAAAAGCAGGCTGAGATCATCAAGAGAAAAAGAATGAGGATGATTTTGCAGATGGATGTGGAAGTCTTCCTGGGAAACTCCCTTTTGTCATGTGCAGGAAGGAAGTTGCTTCTGAGTCTCTGTCATGGTTCACCTGGACTTGTCATGTTGTCATAAAGATGTCTTCTATTCACCTGCAGCCTGAGAACCTCTTGGGCCACAGTACCTGCTCTTGCAAATGCCCTGTCACCTAAATAGGATGAAAATGGGGTACATGAGATGTGTGATAGTCCCAAAAGGATTTTATATCTGCTGTTATCAAGCTTTACAGTACCCACTGTCCCATCAGCATGGAACTGAGGAATGCTATACATATAGAATTCTCTTCCCTCTCATGGATGAAAGCTGATATCCTCCACAGTGTGAATGAGAAGTAATAATAACCATTCTCCTTAGGGGCTCTGGGGATCTCTAGGGCCCCTTTGTGCAGGGCACTGGATTGTAACTAACGTTTACAGAAGAGGTTGTGAAGGAGAGAAAGAAGATGTAGGTGATGTGCTAGAGGTCAGATGGAATGTGATGTAAAGATCTAGGACAAGGTGGTCAAGTATCATAAGGTGGGAGACTGAATACAGAGACTCAAGGGATCCTCTCTGGCTTCGTGCATTAAACCAGTAAATAAGCCTTGAGTTGAGCTTAGAAGAGAGTTAATAGTCTTATCCCAGATAAAAGGCTCTAGCATGAGACTGTTCCAACTCTATTAGACCAAGGAGCATGGTGGATAGAATGAGCTGTGCTTTCAAGTCGCCACATCTTGCAGTGGGAGGGAGGCAACAACACAGGGCCAAACCCCAAAGCTCAATGCAGCTTCTCCTTCGTGAGATGCAGCCAGGCAGGTGATAGCTCCCAGCTGAGTCTAGGAAGCTCAGACCCTCTTACTATTTGCCATGTGAGCTTGAGTTCTTGCCCTACATGAAAGGCATGAGAGTTCTAGCAGCAGGCTGAATGGGCTCAGTGAAGCAGCCAAGAAAAAAAACACAATCTCGCTCCTACACCTCTTGGTGTTTGTTTCCTCCTCAAAAAAGTTGCCTTTTAGGTACAGACCTAAAAACTGATACAACCTGAGTCCCAAGGGAGGGCAATGAACTCATCTGGAATAAACACCTGTGCCCCTTGAGGGCTGACTGCATCAGATGTCTGGAAGGTAGGAAGTCTCCAACAAAAGAGGAGTTAACAGGCATTTTCCAGCAGGCAGTCTGTGCTCCCTCTGACAGACATGCTGTCCCATGTCTTGGGAGTGGCCTCTGCCAGGGTCACTGCTGGGTTTCTCTCAACCAGCATTTCTCTCAAGTAAATATTGATTTTGTGCTGGTGGTGCTAATCAGTGTTGTTGAAAGAGAGGCTGTAAATGCTTGGCAGAACAGTGGTGGTCCTTCTTGGCAGCTAGACTCACTTATTTGCCTTGTTTTCTGCACACTTGTGCTCATGGGTCCAGGGTGAGGAACGCTGGCTTTGGACTGCCTGACTAGTGACCACTAACAGCTTTAGTGCCTCTTCTCCTGTGTAGGGTGGTTATGTTTGCTCCCATGAGTTCAGTCAAGGATGTTCATTAGCAGCAGACATGCAAACTGCCCTGTCCCTGGACAGTTTGCATCCAGTAAGAGGTAGTAACATTTCTTTCTTGGGCATAACACAAGAAACAGTCTGAAGGCAGAACATAGATCGGAAGGCAGAGGCTATCCCAGATAACCCAGGATGTAAGGGAAGTATCAGGTGATTCTATTTCTCTATGTAAAATCTTTTGTGGATGTTGTAGGCTATGTTCTTTGGTCTCCAGAGTCATGAAGAGCTTCCTCACCAAACTAGCCTTATGTCTGTCAGCAGAGCTGGTCAGCAGTGCCAGCTCAGGCGGATGGTGATGGAATGAGAGCTGTTGATCATGACAGATGTTTGCCACTTCCCCACAGTGAGTGTCCACACCAGGCAGTGGAAAGGGTGGGACATTGCAGGGCAAGGACTGTAGAAGCAAAAGCACTATTGCCACACCAGCACAGTATTGAGGCTTGGCTCACTGCTGCAGCTGAGCCAGCATTCTCTGCTCTGTGCTGTGCTGAACTGGTGAAAAGAACAAGCTCACATGGGGATGCCAATGTTGCTGTGTAGATCATGTTGCCTCTCCTCTCCTGGAAGACTGACCTGGTTGACAATGTGACTTGCCTAGTTGCAACTGGGAAGGTTTAGCCATCAGGAGTTGAAATCCCCCACAATAAGACAAGCTGGACTATGTCCAGTTAGTTGAAGACTAAATGAGAACTTGCCTTCACTTTTCGGGGTTCAGTATCTAATTTCAGAACTTGTCTGTGCTGCATGTCGTGCTGTTGCTGTCCCAATGGATTTTTTTCAGGTTCAGGTGCTAATCAACCTTGTAGCAGCCTGGGTCATCCTCTGTCTCCTGGAAAATCTGAGATATCCTTGGGTATTGGCAAGCATGTCCATGTTGTGTAGCTGTTCCAGACTTACAAGCAGCACCTGGTGCTTAATGGGAAAGCTGGAGCATGACATTAACTTTGCACATTCTGTTAGGTGACTGAGGTGTTTGTGCCCTTGGAGACTTCAAAATTGGAGACTGGGTCAGTTGGTTTTAAGAATCTCACATTTTGCAGTGTCCATCCAGTGGAGACATTTGTGTCTGAGCTCTGTCTGTCTGGGCTGCTCTGAACATTATGGATGTGTTGCTGCTGTCTTTGCGGAGTGGATGAAAGTGTTTGTGGTAAAATGTAATCAAGTGGAAAATTGCAGTGCATATAAACACATATGGCACTCAATGACTGGGCATTAGGCACAGTGACTGCAGGCAAAAAAAAAATTATCTGTAAACGTTTCGCAGCAAGTTTCAAAATCTTAAAGAACAATAAGATATTAGCAATTTAATGGGGTGATTCAGCGAGGCAGCGATCCTTGGGTTGGGAGAACAAGGATGCATGCAGCTGCAGTGACGGGAGTGCCTGGGATTACTCAGCCAAGCTCAACAAGCCCTGTCTCCCAGCACAAAACAGCTGCCAAAGGTTTCCTCCACATGGCAATGTGGCTGTGCTTGGAGAGGAGAGAGCCAGGAGGTGGCTCATGAACCTTACCATTGCCACCTTCCAGCCCCCTCCAAGAGCCTGCTGTTTACAGCAGCATTTGGAAGAGGTTGTGTGTGGTCAATGAGGCAGAACTGATGGGCGAGGTGGATCAGGCCTGGCTCAGGTTGGGAGCTGTGAAGGCACTGCAGGTCAGTGGCTGCCTTGGCCTCCCAGAAAGGGAGAGCTGGGTCTTGTTCATCTCCTGTGCCTTCAGGCTCCATCTGCTTTTGCTGCCCAGGATAGCACCTTTCCAGCTACTGCAGAAAACACAGCAGCCCAAATCCTTCCTCAGGGCAACTATTTTGCACCTTGCCAAGGAGCTCTGTCATCTGCTGGAACTGCACTTGGATCTTGCACATCTAAAACCATGGGAATCACTGCCTGAGCAAGGTGTCTGTCTCCAAACCCATTGCTTTGATCCTACCACTTACAGGGAACATGCCAGCCTGTGAAAATTATTTTTTCCTGAGTGAAAGGAGTACCAGAAAGGTGTTTTTCTTTTCTTGCTGTATGCTGACTCCCCTTTTTCTCACAGGAAAAAAGCTACCTGTGAGTAGGGGGAGGAAAGAACTTTGCCAGTGTCACCTGGCTGTACCTTTCCCAAAGGACATAGGAAAGTAGCTTGAATACTAGAAGGAATATTGTTTTGATGGCTCTAACTGACTGCCTTGAGATCCTGGATCTGGGAGACAAAATTGCACAGCAGTTAATGGGAGAACAGCTTCTGAAAGAGTAAAGAGGGCACCAACTAGGAAAACGAAGGCTATTGGCAGTTTGGCCCAGCAAAGCCTGGCTGATTCCAATGCTCTCTGGGGAGAAATCTTCTCAAACTAACCTGTGAGTAAGATCTGCCCAAGTGAAATAAAAATAAACAAAATCAGTGTTTCTTGACCATAAGTGGCTGCTTTCCAGGAATTCAAGGAACACAGTGGGGCCCAAAGCTGTTGCAAGTAGAGCAGTAGGTTCTCTTCAGGTTTCTGCACAGGTTCTTAAATTTTCAGACAGGTTCATATACCACCCTGAGAACATGCCTTTTCTTGTATTCAATCCTGGAAATGGAGACCCAAGTACCTGGATCATTAACAAAGTGTAACTTTGGTGAGATTACAGGCAGGCATGTGATGGTGTCCTCAGCTTCATCTAACAGACTGCCTAGGGCTGGATTTTGGTAAGACAACATGCCTGCCTCACTCGCATATTCAACTCTGTATAAAATTGGTGAAAATAATGGTGGGAGAACCTTTTAATGAATTTTTATTAAATAAAGTTTATTTTCAGTATATGTTTTTATCTATTTAAAAAATTCTTGCTTTTAATCTAATCTCTTTAAATGTGGTATATTAGAAAGAAAGCTTGTATTTCTTGCCTTGTGTCACCTGCTGGTTTAGGCAGTTGTGGTGTTTACATCTATAAGCATTCTTGTTCTTTCTGATATATAAGTACTATAGGGAGGTTGTACAACTAGGAAATCAAGCTGATGAGGCATGTCTAGCACTACTGAGTACAGATACATTTACCTACAGAATTCCTCTGTCTTTATAACAATCAGATGAAGCCAGCCCTCCAAAGATTGTCCAGGAAACTCACAAAGCTCTCTGCTGTGGTCAGTTTTGAATGTGAAATTTTTCTCAAGACTTGTCTCTTTTCAAAGGCTCTGCATTTGCATGAACTAGCTCCCTGCCTGTTCTACTCTCTGCTTTATTACCTATGGGCTGTACCTTGTTGCTACCTTCCTATTTTCTCTGGGTGTTTCCATGCTCCTGCAGCACTAAACCCAGTGGATTTGAGTCTCCCTCCCTCCCTCCCTCAGATGAAAGGTTACTAATCCCTGTCCTTTGCCAGCTTGATGTCATCAGTCTGCACAGATCTGGAGGCAGAGGTCTAGACCATGTACCTGTGGTGTCCAGAGCAACAAAGTCTTTACCTACCTACCTACATCAGCTTTCTGCTGAGAACAGCAGCTCTTACCGCCTGCAGCTGAGAGAGAGGATCACATCTGCTGGCTTTTGGGTGCAGATCTAACACCCAATTTCCACAGGGAATGGCAGGACTAAAGAACAGTAAGGCTTTCCCTTTCTGGGTACACTGGTATCATAAGACCCTGCTACTCTCTGCCCTCTTCTCTGTCCACCCATAAATCCTCTTGTGAACCTTGCATGCATGGTGCTAGATAAAAACTCATCCTCAGGATCTGTGGACTACTCAAAGCTCCCCACTCTGGTTAGTGTCTGCTTCAGATGGATTTCAGATGCATTAGAGGTAATTTCACTCATCCTGCCCTGGGGTCAGATCAGGCATGAAGCCTCTGGATGAAGGAAACAGAGCTGTGATCCAGGTTGAGCAGATTCCAGTGCAGATGGAAGTAAACGTGTGATGGCTGGATTTTCTTGGAAGTATTTATTATGGTGTGTTTGTCTGAGGCATGCCTTGGCCTAGATAGGGGTCTCTGGCATCAGAGGAGGCTTCTAGGTGAGCTCTCAGTCATGGAACTGCCCTTCAGCATGAGCAAATGAACTACAGGCTGAGGCAGGACGCTGCACTTGTGAGCTGATGTGCACCAGTTTCCCCAGGGAATTGCTGGGAAAATGTTGGCTTAGTTGGGAGAGCCTTTGCTGAGCTGCTTACAAGGGAAGGTTCTTCTGAGGAATACTAAGAGAGGGAGGGCTTTATGGTTTCCTGTGGGCAGCTGGTATCTGCCCTCACCCTGAAGGTCCTACCTGCACTGGCAGCTGCTTCTGTGCCCAAGGATTACAGTACTGTTGCTGCCACCCTGGTGAAGGTCCTTTGAAGAATGACACATGGATCTGCCTTCTGTCTTATGACCCCAGGAGGGGAGAAAGTCCATGAGACTTTTGTGTCTCATGGCAGTTGTGTGAGAGACTTTCTAATTAGCTGCTGAACCAGAAGACTGCTCTCTTTGAGTAGGTACAGTCACCTCCACTGTTCCTGTGACTCAAACACCTCTCTGAGACAGGCAACTGATGGTGGTGCCCTTAACGCAGGTCAAGAACAGAAAAATACTCCTCAGCAAACTTTACTTGCTTGCTGTAGCAGGTGGTTTGATGCACAACAGGCAAACTAGAGATGGTAGGGTTGATAGAGTGCATGTGCTGGCTATTGATATGACAGATTATGAAACCACCTGAGTCACTTGTCCCACTGTCCCCACCCACATGGAGGCTATGGTACTTGAGGCAGGTCTGCCTGTCACACCTGAAAGAGCTGTGCAGCTCAAGCACAGCCAGGGAGAGATTTTTAAGTCAAAAAGCAGCTGTTCAGTCACTTGGTGTAAGCTGGTAGATAACTGAGGGAATTCTCCTTGTTTCTTTTGTCTAAACCCCTCCTTCCCAAAGGGGCTCCTGTCAGGGTTTGAAGGCACTGGGACAGAAAATGTACTGTTGCTCTGAAGAATTTGCTGCAGAGGTGAAAGGCTCCCATCACTTCATATAAAACCCATCACTGAAAATAGGAATTTTTGACTGAAATTTGTCTGCATTTACTGTAGGTCCTTTTTTTTTTCTGTCAGCATCTGAAACTTGTATGGAAAGGGTTACACTCCCCTGGCCCCCAATACTCAAGCTGCCTTTGACCTCTGAGTGCTGCTCCAGCTGCTGTGCTGATTTTTGGTTTATTTGGGCTGCAGATGCCCTTGCTGATCAGCAGCTGCACCTTGCTGGTTGGCCTGGCCTGTCCTGCAGGAGAATTTGCCATCAGGCCAGCTGCTGCCTTTTCCATACCTGCAGTCTCTGATGCTGTGATGACAACCTGCTTTCCCAAAGTGACTCTCCAGGTCTGCAAGGGAGGACTGCTCCTCAGGAGCAGCTGTGATGAGCTCTCTCTTGGTGCAGCGGCCAAGGCATTGCTGTCACCTCTGGCAGTTGCTGTACAGCTCTCAGACTCCCTTGCTCCTTCCCTACAGGACAGAGCTGGTGCTGATGCCTGCTGATGCTGGGATTGCCTCCTGCATCCAAGAGACTGGATGGTGGTTGCTGGTATATTAGATGTTGCCTGTGAAAGGTTCTGTCAAATACTGGTCTTGCATCCAAGACACAGCCAGACAAACACTGCCCAGCCATTTCCAGGCACTGTTCAAAGTGTATCTACCTGATGCTGGATGTGTCTGCAAGTGCCCATTCACACTGAGACTACAAAAAAGCAGCAGTGGGTAAGCAAATTCCCATGTTATGGCCCTGCACGAGGGGTACGGTGAAAGGGGGTGGCTGTGGTGGAAAATGAAAGCCCTGGGATCTGACAGTGGCAGTGTTTTTCAAGTGCTTTAAGGCAGACAAATAATCGGCTGGTGAATATATTGAGAGCCATCCTGTGCGCCAGGAAGAGGAGAGCTCAGACCCAAAGGGGCCGGGTTTTGAAGTGTCTGGACTGTGATCTAATTCGGGGACAATGGTGTTGAGGAAGGCGTCTGAGGTAAGTGCAGGGGGAGAGCAATGAAAAGGCCCGGCTAAAAGCAAGGCAGACAGACAAAACCAGCCCCTTCCCTTGTAGGAAAGAAAAGACGGCGAGGGCAGGGATGGGAACGGGCAGCTCTAGGGGCACGTGGCAGTGACCCGCGGTGGGACAGTGACCCGTGGGCACAGCCGGAGCTGCCGGCCGGGCCGGGCGGGCAGTGCCGCTGGAGCCGCCGTGCGCTGCCCGGCGCGGCCACGGCGTGGAGCCCGCGCTCCGCGCGGCGCTGCCGGGGCTGCCGCGGGCACCGCGCCAGCGGCAGCGGGGATGCTCCCGGCCTGCGGAGGGGCTGCAGGGGCTGCACCTGAGCCGTCAGCAGGGTCAGAAACCTAATTCTGAGCTGAGAGACCTTAGGAGCATTTTTCCCATGGAAATATTCACCTCTGGCACAGAGCCCTCGTGTCAGATACACCAGGCATGAATCTGAATACAGTTTCAGCCTCAGTTTGGAACCTATCTGATAGACCTGGGTTGGACTTGCCTCTTCTCGACCATACCTAGAGTTTCTGGGGATGTACGTGAGACCAGGCACCTACACTGAACACTGGCATTAGGAAGGATGCTGTCTGCTGTGCTAGATGCTGTACAAGTACAAGCATATGGTGCAAGTCATATTTTCATTGTGCCACATATGTTGTCATATACCAACACAAAACAAACCTGCTGAGGTCTGTGTGTACTCTAGTCACACTGCCAGGAGATCTTGCATATATGAACTCTAATTTTGGTATATGTGAACTCTAATTTTGGTTACTCCCATTTTCCTTATTCCACCCCCCCTGCCCCACTATCTTAAAACAAAAGACAAATTCCCCCCAGTTTAATCCGATTCTCTAGCAGATAAATCAAATCCAGACCTGTTTTCCATGGCTTGCATTGCTTTTTTTTTTTCGCCCCACTGGCTACTTTTCTATCTTTCTCTGCACTGGAAATAACACTGGGGTGTACCTCACCTCAGCTTAGAAGAAGCTTCGAGTACGTCTCTGTACTCACAGCTATGGAACAGCCCAGCAGCCTGTGGGTACCCTGGCCTCAGCTGTGATGTCTGTCTGTCCACAGGAAAGGTGGAGGGACAGATGACACACGATGCCCCTTCCGAAGACGTGTTGCTCTGACTACTGTGATCACTGTTGCCGGTGCAGGGGGTTCTTGTTGTGCACCCTGTTTTACACCACCAGCAGGATTGGGACCGGGTCCTGGGGCCCCTCTCAGTGCTCCCCGTCCCACCTCCCTCGGTCCAGACCCAAAAAACGGGGAGCTGCCTGCCTTTTTCGCCTTGCTCTTCCTCCTGCCAGGGAAGGGAACAACCTGTGCCTTGGCTCTCTGCAGGGAAGGTGCGGGGGGGAGCCGCGGGGCCGGTGCGGGTGCGGGGCTGCAATGAGCGCTCTGGACCCACGAGGGCAGCAGAACACTGCGGGAGAAGCGGGCTCAGCCCGAGGTGTCCCCCGGCTGGTGACAAAAGGGACCCGACTCGGGGCTCTTCACAGGCAGGGGGGTCCGGGACTGCTGCCTGGGACGCTCAGAAGATGCTGCGGAACAGGTTAGGCACACTGCCTGTCTGGGGAAGAAAGGATCCACCTCCTGGGACCAGGGCTCCCCCCAGGGTCTGAGACTTCGGGTCATGGGAATGGGGCTGTGCCCCAGGCAGATGCCAAGGGGATGGATCTAGAAAAGCACAGCATTACACGGCTGTGTCCTCACCCTGGTGCCAGTTGGAGCACTTCTGGGTCTGCCCTATGCTTGGCCATCACCTCCTGTGCAGAGGAGGTCTGTCCCAGGAAACACATTGGAAGGAAATCTGTTTTGGTGGTTTTCTCTGCATCTGCATGCCAGAGCTCTCACAATGCTCACCAAGGATCATCTGTATTTCTCAGGGCTCAGAGAAGCCTGAATGCTGTTTTCAGTGCAACTACAGAGAGAGCATTCTGACTCTGGCCAGGTAGTGTGGTCAGGGGCTGAACTCACACCTTCCTCCTCTCTCGGCAGAGGAAAAACCCCTCAGGTGGAAACAAGGGAGTTCTGCTGAATTCTGCAGTGAGCCACACAGCTCTGGGTCCCCAATGCTCCTGAGACCTGGGGATGCCAGTAGCTCAGGTGAGCTCTGACCTAGGCTACAAATGCAAAGCCCTGAATAAAGCAAAGCAATGCTGTGAAGAGCTCATAGCTTTCCCCCTGCTAGTTATGTACCTACCACTGCAGCCAAGCCATACAGTGGCTGCAGTGTGTGACTCAGAGACCCAGAGAGCACAGCCAGACACTGCCACTCCAGACCTCTGCTCACCAGGTCTGTGCTTCTAGCCCTCCTCTGGAGCCCCCTCCCATTCCTTTCTTTCCAATCCTCTTGTACTGTATTCTTGGCAAGGGTGCTGGCTCTCAGCCCCTGCACCTCATGTGCCCTATTGATAGCTGGTAATTTATGTAAATCTCCTAATATATGGATTCTGGGATCAGGACGGAGGGTTTGTGTGTGAGATGAGATTAATATGTTTGCAGATTCTCTCTGCAAAGAGAATGAGAGAGGCAGGCAGGGCTGGGACGCTCGCCCTAGGTCTCTATTAGTACCTCTGCAAGCACTCACCGTGCCCAGGCTCTGCCTCCATGTGCAGGAGCAGTGCAGGGGACTCTCCCTGCTCTGGCCACCCTGGTCACCCACAGCCATCCTTGTGAGCCAGCTGCCCAGGACTGCCCATTTCTGGGAGTCCACAATGTGCCTGGTAGTGGTTTCTGTCTCTGTGTGCTCCACCAAAGTTTCAGCATCTCCGGAAGGTGGCCAGGCTGAGCTGTGACAGGGACTGCTGCTGCTGCAGGATTTTGTGGCCCCCTGAAAGTGCTGGAAAACTGTGGCTCAGCTTTATTCTCACTGTGAGAGTTCAGGGCAAGGGAGGCTGCCTGTAGCCACTGGCCTCAGTGTGCAGCTGGGGCTCAGCCCCTCCTGCTCCAGGTCAAAGTCAGGGATAGCAGGGCATGGGCTGGGGGGGACCAGTGTGACAGAGGGGCAGCAGGGTACAGGGCCCCGGGCAGGGGGAAAATGGTGATGCCAGTTTTGATGGCCACACACTGGGCTGACATGCTGTGCCCAGCTGAAGGATTTGGCAGCGGGCTGCCATGTGCCCCTGTGCTGTCTCTCCTGAGGACTGCAGTCTCCCAGGTGAGAAGTGCTACCTGTACACCCAGCCCTGTTCAGGGTGTGTGCCTTATCCATACACATCTCCCAGCCTGGCAGCAGCACCCGGCTGCCTGGGCTTGGCCTGGATGGGAAGGCAGAGCCCACCAAAGCATGGTAGAGGCCAAGAGAAGTTGGGGAGCTGGGGAGTAGGTGGCAGGGAAGGAATCCACCCTCTGATTCAGATGTTCCTGAGGAATTCCCGTTCTATACCTGACATTTAGAAACCAGGAATCCTGCTGATGGATAGGATTTGATGTGGTGGAGTATATTTCACACTGTGTCATTTATCCTGGTGCTGCCTCATGTGAAATGTCAGCCGTCCAGGAGGCTTTTCTGATCGCTCTTTGAAGTACTGGTTTCTGATAAACTCAGGAGAAAGGTGCTTTTACCAACCCAGGTCAGGAACCAGGAGGGGGAACAACTTTTCTCCTCTCTGTGCAGGTCCCTTGGTAGGACCTGCCAGCTCAGCCTGACTTACGGAGGGTCACAGGGGGGGTCCTGCTGCCCCTCCTGCCCCTGGTGTATCCCTTGTCGTTTTTGGGCCATACAAACCCCTTTCTTCTGCCCCAAATCTCTCTGACAGCACGCTGCCTCATGTTCTCTCTCCCCACCTGTGTCTGGATTTGCTCCCAATACTCTTTTTAGCCTTTGGAGGAATATTTTCAAGTCTCCTGGGGTTGCTGCTGTTGACAATGGAAATCTATTGTGTTTTATGTGCCTGGAAAATGAATTTCCATGTCAGAAGAGGAGAGCAATTACCACAAGCAAGAGAGATCAAATTGGGTCTTTAAAAAGAAAATAAAGTTCAGATCTTATCTGATTAATGAGATTTCTTCCAAACCTTAACAAATCTTAATTACAGTGACTCTGCTGGAAGGGATGAGGTAAAGCTAGGATTGGGGGCTATCTAAACAGAACCGCTCTCTTCCGAGCTACAGTACATCCCTGCATGAAAGCAGCAGGGACAGCCATTGAGTGTGGAAAGCTGCTCAGCTGGAAATCAGCAAGGGAGGATTCTCCATGGAGCCTGAGCAGCTCCTTCCCCAAAGGCTCATGGTGCCGGGGGAGAACCCCACCAGCCCCAACCAGCAGCGAGCCCTCTGCTTTGCTCTGCCCCAGATCCTGGCATCCTTTTTGCTCCAGATCCCTCTGCTTCTACAAAATTTTCACCTGTTTTTTTTCATTTTCTGTAATAAGAAAAAATACTCAATTCATGAGGATTTTTATTCTCCCTTCCCCAAATTTTTAAAAAGAAGCCTCCTGCTTAAAAATAAGCTGAGGGGTGCTAAGTTGTTTATTCAGTTTAAGCTCACAAAACATTTTTTGATGATATGACCAGATTGCCAGCATAACACAGAGCAGAGATTGTCCCCCTGCTACCCCTTTACTGCATTCAATAACTTTCTTCCCGAAAGAATACGAGTCTTGAGCCGAAGATGTTGAGAAAGAGAAACTCCAGTGCTTCCCGTAACAGCTGCACTGATGGTTAATCACCCTGACTTCCTTGGACAAAGTGAAACAAAATTTAAAAAGGTCCAGTACTTTATTTTTAATTGGACTTGTCTGGCTTCAGCATTTATCCATTGGCTCTTGTTACAGATTCCTCTGGCAGATTAAAGAGTTTTTTAGTATCTGGTATTTCTTCCCTAGGAAGAAATTTATATACAGGAAGCAAGTCACCTCTTGATCCTTTTAATAAACTCAATAAATGGTTCCCCTTGGTGTAGTGCATTTTCCCCCCAGTTTTGGGTAATGTTTGGGGTTCTTCTATCCTGTTACCAAAATACTAGCCGAGACAGAAAGAAGGGGACATAGGAATGAATCCAAACCACTAGAAAATCAGACAGCCAAACCTTCCCTTCTCTTTGTCTCAATGTGTATGAACACATTGTTTCCCCTCACATTATCTTTGGAACAAATTTGGGAAAATATCACTCATCTAAAAGGTATTTTCTCAATCTCTATAATTCTAGACTAATTATTAATAGCCATAACCAGAGCTAGAACTGGCTGTCAGCATCTGAGTGAGGGGTAAAATGACAACAAATCAGTGTATTTAGGCAGGTGTAGGTATCAGGTACTGGTGGGATTTAGGGAGGGCTGGTGGAGTGGCCGAGCCTCCCCTGTGTGCGGCACAGGGCAGAGCCGGCCGCGCTGGGGAGCGAACGCCCCGCCGGGAGTTTGTTCCCTGCTCGGCTCGGGGAAGGAGGCAGCCCGAGGAGCTGGGGCTCTGCAAGAGAGCCCGACACAGCAGCATCTGAGCAGGAGGAGGAAAATCAGACAGCTACAAGGATGCACATATATCCTCTAAAAACTTTCTGCTCTTGGACTTCTAGGATCTTTACCTAGTGCGTTTCCAGCTTAAACTGCGAGGCACAAATATTACTTGTTTTCCTATTCACCAGGATTTCACCCTCTCTTCTCAGTCCAGCAAAGTTTCAAAATGTGTGAATAATTTGAATTATTTTTGCCTCATTTCCACTGCCTGATAAGATTCTCATCTGCCTGTCTTGTTTGCCTGATTTATGAAGGTTTGGGTTTTCTAGACATTGCTTCTTGTGTTACTGAGGGAGAGATTTTTTTTCTTATAATAAATTTTGGGTTTACTGTCAGCTTTCTCCTCAAGGCCCTGATTTGGTGGACTCCCTCTGCAGTTACTCCACTTCAGGCTTAAATCTTCTCAGAAGAAATGATCTTGGGCACAGAATTTAAAATAAATATTTTCATAAATCGAGAGTCAAATCTTCAGCACATATCCAGTTTTGCTTTGCTCCTAGCTGTGATTACATTTGCAACTTTTAATTTCTTTCAGGACCATGAGTGGGAGAGGAACAACCACAAATACATTTAGAGAAAACTGTTTTTCTCCTTCTGTTTCTTTACACTTTACCACAAAAGCTGGTTTTAGCATTTAAAGAAAGGACACTTTTCCCCTAGTATAGACAATTTTAACTGCTCAAAAATCACAGAGAAAGCCCTCAAACCAGGAAGATTTTAAAAACAACATAGTTGGGATTCTTGTACTGGCTTTCTGTGTTAAGGGGATGCATGCATGCATCACATTTTCAAGCCATTCTCTGCATTTTCCAAGGTTAGAAAGTTACTTTTTAATTCAAGTCTGAATTCCTGATCTGAACACATACTCCTTTTCTTCCTGTGCCTCCTTCTTCCCCAAACCCTGCACATTATTTTTAGCCCAAGGATCTAATTTCTGCCTGTGATACTGCTCTCCCAAGGCAGTGCCACTGGGTTAGGAGCAGTAAAGTGGACACTGAAGCCCACCAAGCCAGAGTGAATCTACAAGCCTGGCTTGACTGTGCTGACTCTACAAAAATCATGGGCTTGATCCCCATTCACCTTTCACAGTTGCAAAACTGGCTTAAAAATCACCATGTTAAAAAAAAAAAAAGGGAATTAGCAAGTGGCTTCTTTTCTGATGCCATTGTGTTGTGGAACAGCAGGCCAGCTTTCAAGCTTTTTGCTGCACCCACAACAAATAGTTATTTCTTAAGAAAAAGGATTAAAAAAGTCTGCTCAGAGCTTTGCATATAATCCTATGACTCCAGGACCCAAGGCTTTGAGTAATATCAAAATCGAAATAAATTCTCCCTGTGAGAATCATAAGAATCTGCCAAATTAGTTCACAGGGGTAAACAAACAGCCAAATATTAGTATTCTACACTAAGAGCTAAATCCTATAAGTGGGGCCAGGGTTGCACATGGATTATCCTTTTATAGTTCAGGCATGGATTTACCAAGGGGATTATAGGCCTTCCCCTCCCCACCCTCCCTTCCTGTCCTCCATCCCTGG
The DNA here is from genome assembly GCF_037042795.1 of Molothrus aeneus. Taxonomy (NCBI): domain Eukaryota; kingdom Metazoa; phylum Chordata; class Aves; order Passeriformes; family Icteridae; genus Molothrus; species Molothrus aeneus. Next base: position 7,789,947 of record NC_089653.1, read on the forward strand.
TGCTGCCCAGTGCTGCACACTCCCACTGCACTGCAGAGTTCCTCCCACTGCCCCGACACCCTTCCCTGGGCACAGGGATGCATCTGCCCCCTTGCTCTTCCACCCCAGCACCTGGGGGCAGTCACCCCCCTTCTCAAGATAACAAAGGCAGGACAGGGAGTGATGCAGAAGTCAGTTAGTTCCAGGTCCTGAATGGGTGCAGAATTCCTAGGGGATGGGGGATTAGTCCCCAGATGTCCCAACCTCCTTTCTTCCTGCGACTACTTTGCCTTGCCTGATGCTGTTTCCTGAACAGGGATAATAACAATTCAAACTGACACTCTGCTTCAGTTTTCCTTCTCTACTGGTCTGATAGTGCAGTCCTGATGGCTTGTCACTCTTAATATCCTGCACACTTCCACTGAGTCCCTCGGAGCGTCGGAAGGCTTTGATTGTGCCCAGGGTAGCCTGCATGATGCTGAGGTGCCACATACTTACAGATTTGATGAACTTATTCCTTCCTTGACTCTTTTTCCCTACTGTATGCACCTATATATCTGCATGTGCATGCACAATCACACACATAGATTTTATTATCAAGGCAGACATGGGTATTTTTAACTGGAATTTTGCTGCTCCTTTTAGGCAGAAACAATTTTGCAACATCATTTGTTGGCTCTGATATTTTTATTTGTGCATTTTATAGATTATTACTATTATATAAAAGTGCCCAGTGCTTTACGAGACACAAAATACAGATAATCTCTGTCATGAAGAGTGCACAATCTAAACAAAACAGACAACATAGACAGGGCTCCCTGAGAGGCAGAGAGGAGTGAAGATTAGTCCTGTTTTGGTTTTATAAATATACTGCTAACATTATTGGACAAGAAGTAGGCATGTTTTCTTCTTCTTCCCCTTCCATCATCTCATTTATTAATGCTTCCCTCTCGTTCACACAATAGAATTATGATGCAACATGAAATAAAGCCTGGTTTAGGCTCCTGGCCCCAATTCAACAACCCTGAATCCCATCCTTGCTCCCTGGCGCTCACGTGCTTAAGATTTCTCTGGATTGGTGCCTTAGATCATGCAGTCTATTGACAGCTGCCCTTTTGCTTACAAATGAAACCGACCCTAGATCAATAAGGAAAAAGCGTTATTCTCTTCACCTGTTTAATGCCACGGCTGTGGGTTGCTGTAAGATTTGTAAACAAGCTGATGTCTACGGGGAAAGCTGTAAGACAAAGAACACCTTCCCTACCAAAGGGAGCGGGTGTTCCGTGTTTACATACAAATCACCTTCTGGGGCTTCTTTCAGTGGGCTCCAGAAATTTGCCAGGTGGGCTGACAAGCAGGGGCTGTTTATTGTCTGGTGTGTGTCTGCCTGATGCACAGACCCAGCACTATAAAAGGGCACTCGCAGCTTGACCAGTTTGACCAGTTTTCATCAAGGCACATTTTGGAAAGAATCTGCATTTGAGTAAGGGGCATTTCTGAAATACTTTTATGATTCTCTCTTTTTTTTTTTTTTTTTTTTGCCTCCTTCCTCCACACCCATACTATACTTACCTCTCCTAATAATTTAAAGGATTTGAGGATTGTAGGAGCAATAGAATTGTATGACTGAGAGGAAATAATGTGTGCAGTCCTGGTCCTGGACAAAGGCAGTGGAAGAGGGTTTAAAGTCAGTGCCCAACCACATCAGGTACAGGTCCCTGGAGTAGAAGAACTGTCTGGCTGCAGGGGGCTCACCTGGCACTTGGCTGACAGATTTACTTGCATTGTGACCCAGGTCCAAGACACTGGATGTCCTCTATGGCTCAGATTCCTGTATGGAAGATAGAGAAGCATTATGAAGTTAGGGAAATTCACATGCACAAAAGAGAATCGAACGTCAGTTGAGATGCTCTGCATGTGTCTCATCTCAGCATACTTAGTTACTCAAACTTCACCTTTCCGGGATAGTGTCTGTAGGCACCTCCCCCCTAGACCTCAGTCACAGAGGTTTGGAGAGCTGGGGAAGGTGCTAGGAGAGACCCCCTGGGTATCCCTAAGTGAGAGGAGGACACTTCAGGAAGGTATACTGGAAAATGCAGAGATGAAGCCATGATGTTCCTGCCTGAACTCACTGAGTGAGACACAGCGAGGCTGGGAGGTTGAATGTTGGCCACAACTGTGGCTGTGCACTGGCCTTGGACCAGTCACTTATCCCTCTGCTCCCTCTTTCCTTTTTGCTGCTCACGCAGTATTTCAGCATTCTGGGCAGGCAAGTCCTTTCCTTTGGCCATCCACAGTGCTTGACTGCTACTGAAACAACGGCCCACATCTATGGCCCATGGTCCCCTCCCTCCTCCTCCAAGCAGAGCTCAGTGGGTCACATTGCTGGCATGCCATGGCCATGATTCAAACCCTACAGATGACCCACATTTGCTTCTGCACCCAAGTTGTCTCCTGCATCAGACCAGCCACTTCAGCAGGGGGCTTTGGCTACTGCCCCAGCGAGTGAGATCTCAGACCCTGTTGGTCTGATACTGCCTTCTCCCTGGGGGTATCTCCACTGTCATGGCTAACCCGGCTGACTGTTGTTTTTGCCCATGCACAGTTTCATTCCCAGCACATTCTTCTTCTGAAACTGATACATCAGTTTTAATTAGTTGGGTTTTCTTTTTTCTGTCTAGAGGAGCCTCCTGCCTTCAAAGACCAACTTTCAAACATTAACTCTTCTAAATGTTTCCCCCCACATGTGAACCCCTCCCTATCCTGCCTTGTAAATTATGTCCAGTCCTGTCCTTTTAGCAGGCAGGTACTTAATGTGATAAATTCAGCTTAGTGTCTCCTTAAGTGTATGTATGTGTGTGTTTATCTGTGCGTGTGTGTGTGCATCTGTGTAAAGAAGGAACAAAATAAAATTTTATCAAGGCATAAATTACTCCTCTAACATCATAAATTGCCAAGGTAAAGCTCATTTTTTTGACTTTTCTTTCAACTAAATGAGATTATTAATGTAAGAGGGGGAAAAAAAAGGGGGAGACCTTCCTCCTCCCTGGAGCCCTTAGCCTTGATGTTTGGCTATGAAATGCCCAGGTTGCTGTGGGGTGAAGATCTCAGTTCTGGAGTGGGGGGAAACAGTGAAGGAGACGGAGATCTGGGAGGGTGGGGGTCATGAGGATGGGCGAGTGCTTTCATTTTGCCAGGGCTGGTGGGAGGGCCTGTAATGCGGGCTGTGACCCTATTTAATAAAATGCCTAGGAAAGCAAGGGGCCAGAAGGGGGGGTGAGAGGGAGACGGAGTGGCTGGGGCTGGCAGGAGACTGTCATGAGATGAAAGTGTCCCTTCGTCCATCCCTTTCCTCCCTCTCTGCTGTCAGCACTTTTTAATGTCAAACAGTGTGAGTGGTCGATGGGGCTAGCTTCTGTCTCCTCATATGTACTTTTTTTTCACTTTCCCCAGAACTTTGGCCAGATGAATTCACTGCTTGGGAGCAACTAGAGAGCGGTGCGGGTGGCCCTGCAGGCGTCCTTTTCACAAGGACCTTGAGCTGAACTTTTTTCAAGTCTTTCTCTGAGGCAAAAGCTTGTCAGGGAATGTCTCCTTTCTGCCCTGCCACTCTCAAGTCCTAGACCACCCTGGGTGTAAAGCTGATCTTACAAAGCTTCCCTTGAGAGCAGTGTGGGCATCACACAGTGAATACTGTCCACATGATAATCCAGTTCCTGCACACTGCACTGAAATTTAGGGAAGTTGTGTGTCTCTTTGGTCCCTGCCACCAGTCTGTTGAGAGACACTAGGTCATGCATCATGCAATACCTCAGTTTCCCTGCCTTTAAAATGGCAGTCATCATCACTACTTCATTTGTCATCAACTTGGAGGTGTATGAAAAATGCATGGTGAGAAACTTGCTTTTTTGAGGTGTGGTAATCTGTAGGTGAGCTGGTACCACACAGCCCAAAAATGCCCTGTAACAAGGTGACTGGCCTTGCTGGGACTATGGCCACAGGGCTAGGTCATAAGCAATGCCACAGTCACTGCACATGTGACATCAAGATCTTAACATCTCTGCTGTGTCTGTGGCCCTTGCTTGGCAAGCTGAGCAACTGGGGGAGTAGGTTCAATTTTGATTAACCCAGCGTATTTCAGAATGGCCCAGGGGTGCCAGCCCTTGTGGGTGAAGAAAATTCATCTTTGCAGTGAAGCTGAGCCACAAGACCCCCCAAGAAAAGTGATTTCTGTAGCTTTGCTGATGGGAGCTACCTGATTAAAGTACGACAAACTGATTGCCTATGTTCATGAGCCTGAGCTGTGCTTTGTTCTGCAGCTGCAGGTGAGGGTACTTTTTGACACTGATGAAATGAAACTATCACCTTTTTTAAGTTTAAGCTCAGGTAACCCAGCAGAGGCAATTGCATTGTCTGTCATTTGTCCCCATCCTCTCCATAATGTTTAACCTACCTGTCAATGTCAGCCATACTCGACACACGGACAGAGACCACAACACTATTCTATGCCTACAAAATGTGTTTAAGTTAATGATGGGGTAAAGAAACAAGGTTCACATTGGTGCCAGCACCAGGACTACTCCATCTTCTCTGCTGGCCAACCACCCCTCCATGCCCAGTGACCAAACAGCACATGGCTGTGACAGCACACAAGCTGAGAGTCCTCCTGGGGCAATGAGAGGCACGGGAGGAGAATCTGTCCTCTGCAGTTATTGTAGTGGTGATGGCGGGAGGACAAAGGAATCAGGACACAAAGCTAACAGAAAACATGTTTCACTAGTCTTGTCAATCCTAAGATTTGCTTTGAATTCTCTTTTTTATATCTATGGAAAATGCTCTACCTCTTCTCTGGCCTAGCCATTGGGTTGATTGATTGGGACAACCTAAAGCTGCAAGTCATTTTCTACCTGGAAGGGTGCAAATGGGAAGGAGGGGAAGGGTTTGAGATGGGCACCTCTTCTGGGGTAGTCAGAAGTCCAGGTGAGCGTGGGTGGAAGCTCTGACACCTTTGCCATGCCGCGGTGGTGTGGGGCAGGGGGATGGTGCCCATGTCTGGTGTGTGCTGTGCGAGGGGCGGGGGAGCTGGGCTGCTCTGCAGCCTGTGGGCACTGCTGTGCTGCTCACAGCAGTGTGTGTTTGGTGAGGAGCTTTGGCTGTCTTAAGCACCTTTCGAATACATTGGGCACAGCTCATTGAATCCTCTAACAATCCAGCTCCTGTCTCCTCTCCCCCTTCTTCCCAAGAGCCAGTGTCTTTTTTCAAGAAACAGCAGCAATGCCTGTGCCCCACACTCCTGTGGGCTCTGTCCCTGTTCCCTCCCATCCACAGACTGTCTCCCCTTGCTGCCCCAAGACACAGGGCCCCTCTGAAAAGAGGATTTTGTTTCTGGCAAATGGCTCCTTGCTGGTGAGGATTTTCCAGAATTCAGCACTTCCCAGGCCCTACTCCTGCATGGAGAGAGCTAGTTAATGAGCCATTAACCAGAGGAAGGGAACTCTCTGGTGGCTGGCAGCAACAATAGCAACAAAATAACCCAAAAACAACAAAGCATACCCAAGAAAAATGCACCAAATATGAGGAGGAGTTTCAGGGGAAAGAGAAGGAAAAAACAAAAGCAAATCCAGAGAGATGTGATTGTAATACCTTGGTTAGAAACAAAATCCTTGGTAAAGTAATTGCCTTCTCTGGTGAAGAGAAGGGTTTAGACTGATTCATGCAGTCCCAACAGCTATTCTTCCCCTTGCCCTCTACAGCTCTGTCCCAAAATTCTCAGTTTGGACTGGGTGCACAGCAGGAGGACAGTGAGGAATGGTGCCTTGGGACCCAGCATGTCTGCCCAAGGTAGTGGCCCTGCTCTAGGAAAGGTAGGAGGCAGTGTCAGGAGATGAGGGATGGAGTGGATACAAGCTCTGGAATGTGGGTAGTCAGGGAGAGTCCTCTTTGGAGAATGCAAAGATGTGTTAAAGCTTGGGGAGTGAGAAGCTGGGGGGCAGGGGTGCTGAGGGTGTGCAGATGGAGGCTATGCAGGGGTTTGAGAATGAAGCAATGCAGGAGCAGACTTGGTACATGCAATAGCCACAATGTCCCAGAGCTAGCTCATGCCAATGGCTGGTAAACCTTCAATGGCCTACCCGGGGAGTTGAGCTCTGCACCCAGTAAAGCCCTCTGGGCAGGGAATGAGCACCCACCTGGGAATTAGACCCGTGTTGCTAAACTGAGGCACTTGTCTCACTAGCACAGGCTGGGGAGAAGCTCTTTTTCAGTAGGACTGCAGAGTGCTCTGCCCAGGAGATCCCCGGGTGCCTGGAACCTCCGGCACCACTGCAACACAAACAGTGAAAGGTATTCTTTCCAGAACTGCATCCACATTTTCACTGTTCTCATTGCAAACTTGCTTGCTTTGCTCTCCAGCTAAATACTTTGCACCTGGAAACATGCACTTGAATGCCATTTTCGTGGTGCTTGCTGGTTGGAAATCAATATTAATTTACTTGTGCGTGTAAATACAGAAATGTATTTATAAGTTTCAGATCAGTTGCAAACACATGCAAATTCTGTACATAAATTCTCACTCATTTATGTAATCTTTCCAGTAATATCATTAAAGAGAGCACATCTACTGCCTGACTAGAGTTACATTTGCAATGTGCTGAGATCAGCTGTGACTATTCACATACCACACTCCCTTGCCCATGCAGCTCCCAGCAGTGGGTGATGCTCTGGCTCCAGGTATCTTCTGCTGTTTTCCTGTGATGTGTTATTACTTTTCTCAAGGGCTTGGGTTTTGGTTTTGGGTTTTTGTGTGTGTCTGTGTCTTTTTAGCGCAAGCAGGTCTGAGTTATTCTGAGGTTTGTGGCATAGGGAGGGAATTGTGGTTTCTTTTGGACTAAACACCTGCCGCAGTGATTGCAAATGCACTGGACTTGATTGCATAGCTGGTCTCCTCCAGTCCTGTGTCTGTCCAGCTACAGATCACAAGAAGAGTAGGAATTATTTACAATTCTACAAAAAAGAAACATGGTCAAGCAAGACATCATTAAAATACACTTTTAACAAGACATGGTGTGTGTATTTCTCAGAGTTGTCATTTGAGAACTGCCCACTAAATTACTGCTCAGAGAAGTAACTCTGAGTGAAAGGAAAAATCGTCTGGTTAAACATATTGTATGTCAGTGCTGAGAAAATCATTAACATATATATGCTGTAGAGAAGAGAATGCACCAGCTAAAGTCTATCAATAAAGATATACCACATTTTTATGATACTGGAATTAAAGAGACCTGATAGAAAAATATCACACTCATTTTATTAAAAAATATGATCTTTTCAAAGCTGTTTCCTTTCCAGGATAAATGAAACTCAGCCATATCAATATTACTGATTTTAAATCGTCATTTTTAAGCTCAATGCTTTATTATTTATAATTGCTTAATAATTCCAGAAGATGTGAATTGGTCGAACCCCTGATTTCTTGTTAAGACATTTTGACTATTAAAAATACTACAAAAGCAATCCTGAAAAAAAGGCATTGCATTTTAAAGGCACAACAATATATTCAATAACATTGCCATTTTTTACATCAAGCTATTTCTGAAGAAGGCTTTCAGTTCAATGAATAGTCCTGCATTTAAAATTATAAAATAAAGCACACAGGAGCTAAGACTCTTCCTTGTATGTACCTAAGGTGGAGGAAAGTGTGTACTGTGTTGAATTATTTGATAGGCAATATACAGTTATAGCAGCTGACAGAGTTTTACTCCAGGGCAGAATTAAGGCTAAATATTCACTTTTGCAATTTTTATTTCCTGTTGCATAGGAGTCTGCATTGCATGAACATAAATCTTTGCGTTTGTTTCCTACACTATTTTAAAAAAGGAAAAATGAAACAAAGATGAACAGGAGCAAATAAAACTCAAGAAAAAGCACATGCTGATGGTAGCTGATGGCAACAAAAAGGAGCTACTTCAGTCAGTCTATATTAGATCTAGATACTCAAGCATGTACCTGTGGTAAAAACTTCAGGGTGATTACTTAGCCCAAGGAGAGGTTCCAACACTCCCTGCTTACAGAAAGCTGGAGTTCTCTCTGCTTGCTGTGGTAGGTCCAAGATTGAGCTCACTATAATGTATCTCTATATAGGGCATATTGGTATTAAAATAACTGTCTTGCAGGTATGTTTTATTGTGCAGTGGATACACAAGATCTTTGTTGCATACATGCTGGCTCAGTTTTTCTGAGCTGAGGACATGAATCATCCTCCAAACTGCCATCAGAGTTGATGAGAACTGGGTGGCTATTTGACTTAGATGTCTCAGTCGATGGAAGTAGATCACACTGGAAAACGTTGGGAGAAGCACACACACATCGCAGGAGGGTGTTTGGTGCTGGCCTGTGGCTTTGCTGTGGAGCCAGAGGGAAGGCAGGCCTGGGCAGGATGGTGGAGAGGTGTGGGCAGTGTTTCCTCTCCCACACGTCGCGCTGGGGCTGCGGGGGATGTGTGTTGGATGCACTCCACACACACGCGCTTGTTGGTGGGCAGTCTGATGGTGCACGGTCGCTGGGGCCGGTGCGACTCAGTGACTCCGCACGGGGCTGGGTATTAATTGCACGCTTGAGAGCCGTGTGTGTGTGTGTGCGCGCAGCCGTGGGCCTGGGGAACACCCCGAGCTTGTCACGCACTCCGTGTGCTCGTGCAGCCGCCGCAGGAGGTGCAGAGCCGTGACCCTCTACCCATGGCCTCGAGGTCTCACTGGCCCTGCCAGGCAGCCCCTGGTGCCAGGGTGTGCGCAGCAGGGTGGGTTTGCTGCCCTCTGTGTGGGCTTTATAGACTCTGCGTGTACCATCCTGAGCACAGTGCCGAGACTACAGCCAGCTGCTGAACTCTGGTGGTAACAAACAGCCCCATTAATGCAGTGTCACAGATTTCATTAGGGCGTCAGTCCCGACCAACATGGCCATAAATCAGGGAGATGGTACAAGGGCTTGCAGGCCCTGGTTTCAAGGGCCACATAGCCAGAGACTCATAACGCTCAAGAGGAAATGATCATGAATATTATTTAAAAAAATCAGAAATGTATATTAGAAAATCTCTGAGCTTATCAGATGGAGTGAGGTTGGGTAATAGCTGTTATTTATACTGCTTGTGCAGAGTGATAAAGTGGTGCTTTATGACCTGTGGTTTATCACTTAGAATAAGAGTCATGTGACTCCATTAAGGATCCTTCTGTAGAAATGAAAAAGGGTAAATTAATGTGGTTTTTTTATTGTTAAATATTTGCACTCTCCTAAACCCAGTTTTTATTTTCTCTACTTAAGAAGTAGCGTATAAGCACAAATAAGTTTAAGTTTTGATTGATGAAGAGGTGGGGTGAAAACTCCCTTTATGTCAAAGGCTCTCTGGAGTGAGCCAGCCTCCCACCCACTAATGTCTATCAGCGGGGTTGGGTTCAGCGAGGAGGGAAAGCCAACACAGTCAGCACTGTTACACCCTAAAAGTCGCTCCCCTTGGCCTCTGCGACCCATCATCTTCTGCAGAAACACACTGTAGTCCTGCTGCTGCCTCAGCCTCACTGCTGCTCTGGGAAGGGAAAAGGGGATCTGTGGAGACCAAGGGTGGGAGCAGCCCTGGGCAACCTGAGCAAAGAGATGAGATGAGACACTCTCAGGGTCTGCCTGAGCAAAGAGGAATTGAACTCCTCAATGATGTTTTAAGCACTAGAAACTGTCCTTACAGACCTACATATGAGCCCTGCCATGGCAATGAGCTCCATGGAAGCCATGGATAATCTGCAGGACAATGCTGTCACTGGAACCTGAATGGGGGAGCAAAATCACAGCAGTGCTATTAAGAGGTCATACAATTGCTGTGGGGATATGCCCCCAAGCCCTGTGAGCTGCAGCTGCTGGAGAGGCAGTGAGCACACAGTGCTGGTGGGCAATGGCCACGATCACCAGGGCATAGGAAAGGAAAAGAAGATGGAGGAGACTAGTAAACTCTAAGGAGTTGCTGGAATGCCACAGGAGTCTCTCCCAGACCTTACTGGTTTAGTCTGAGATGCTCAGAGATGGGGTTTCAGGAGAGAACCAAGACTAAGCTGCTCAGAAAAAAACCATGAGAGCAGGCAGATGCAGACAAGGGTTTTGCTAAGGGACAGTGATGGACACACTCCTCTGTCACCTCTGGTGACTCCTGTATTCACAGTTCTGCACCACCTACACTGTGCCTCAGGGCACTTGAAAGGTCTCTCAGCTTCCCAGGGGACTCCCTTTAGCGGTGATGAGTGTTGGTCAGCAGAGCAGTGGAAGTGTTGGGTTATTAACACCTTTACAGCCCCAGATATACAAGTTGATCAGAGCACACTATGTAGCTAATTATGGGACTCTGCAGTAAAAAAGAAGATTCCATAGTGAGGCAGAACTACCATATTTGGTTTTATGTGTATCTGACTCAGTTTTCCTGCTTGTAAAATGGGGTTTACCACATTCATCTTCATCAGAACATATGGAAAAAATTACTTAAAAATTACCTGTGGAGATAAAAAGGACTGCAACTTTGCTAAAACTTTTGATAAAATTTTCTTGAATATTTGTTCTCAGAATCTGGATCTTTTTCTGTTTTGAAGAATAAAAGTATTGTTGACTTATCAGAACTGGAGAAAAGAAGTTTCAGTAAGCTAAAAAAACACCTGTGAGAAAACTGTCATCATATTTTTGCCATCTTTTCTCCCTTTGATTTTGAAAGAATAGTTTGGATTCTTGGCTCTTGTTTTAAAATCCAAGTCTGCAAGAGTGCTTGCGGGGAGGGAGCTGCCTGGAAGTGAGAGAGAGTGATGGTCTGGGAAAGAAGGCAACAGACAAACCTGAAGGAGAAGAGGAAGATTATCACATTATTTTGTTGGGGGTTTTTTTTCCAATCTGTTGCTTATATTTCATCTAATAATAAAGCCTTCTGAAGCTGAAGTCAAGTCTGTACCCTTAAGGGCAGTTGCTGTGAGTCTTTCCCAGGCTGAGTTACAACTTGGGGTCCTGTTGTGCTGAGAGCAGAGTGTCACAGCCATAAAACAGCTCAGATTGGAAGAGACTCTCAGAGGCGTCTGGACTCACCTCCACCTAAAGCAGGGTCAACTCAAAAAGGCAGGCAGAAGGGGCTTTGAGGGCACACAAAATCAGTGGCATAACACGCAGGAGGCTGAGGCCTCTGCCTCCTCCTGGCCAGCTTTCCAGAGGACTCTGCATTCAGACTGTACCCTGGATCAGATGTGTCCTAGAGGTGGTTCAGTCCATTTTGTTGCGTGTTCTGCTCAGTGATGGAGGTGGCTTTTCTCTCCAGGTGCAGAAAGCATGAGTAGTGGCTTTCAAGTGACCTTGTGTGTAAGCAGAATTCAGCCTAATGTCTAGCTCTCAGAGCATATTGCCTGTGTGTTCCTCACAGTCATTTCCCATCATGGCTATGTGCTAATTGTCTCTAAGGGAAGTGAGAAGAAGACTTATTAATCTGTGCACTCAGGAAAGGTTGTAAATCACTGTGTGTTTCCAGCGATAAAATTGGTGAAATAAATTAAAACAAGCACTAATGACCCAAAGAGAGCTCTGATGTAGTGGGAGTGGGCTGGGGCATATAGCTGTGTTTGGGTATAGGGTACACCTCTGTCATATACTTTGTTCTGCCAGAACTCTTGCATATCTCCAGCCACAGTCCCTTGACCCCAGCCAGTCCATTATCAGTACTGCGTATTGTTCTCTCCTCTCTGCTGCAGTGATGGCCTCAGATTTTTAGCTCACCTGTTCTATCCCCTTTGCTTTTTAGTCCAGCAGAGCTTAGAGTTAATATATCCTGGTTCTCTGCCACTTCTCAACAAACACAGTGAACTTTTCTTTAATGCAGATATGCTGAGCAGCTTCAAAGCCAACAGAGGCATATTTCCATTAACAACTGTACAACTTTCCTTTTAGATATTAGTGTAAAAAGTCCATTCGGAAAGACTTCATGCAGTAAATAAAAAAGCAGGTTTGCAAACAGCCTTTCTGGTGATGAACAACCAGGGTGGAGAAGCCACCTCATAGTCCTGTTTTCCAGCAGCCTCTTTCATTTGGGAGGCCCGCAAAATCCTTCAGTGCCTATTCATCAAATGCCACTGAACTGTCTGATCTTTCTCTCTAGAGGAGATGTTAGTACCAGACAGTTCTATGTTTTCTATGCAGCAACTGTCCCTACAAGAAATCTTCTGAGAATATCCTCCAACATTTTCTGGGATGATTAAATACTACCTGTTTTGCCTCACCATACAGCTTCAGCCTCTGGATATTAACCAGGAATGACTCATTTTATACCCACCAATGTAAGAGCTACTTCTCAAACCAGGAGCAGTCTGCTACTGCTCAGGATTGCTCACCTGCTTGTGGATGTACCTTGCTACCTTCCTTGGAGACCATAAGAGATCATAAGGAAGAAGAATTTTCTTGGTATGATCTTCACAGTGGACTCACTGAATCATTGTATCCCTCAGCCCCTGTAAGCTCACCAACCTTTTGCTTTTTCCCCAGAAGATGCAGGTCTCTGGATTTTCCCTAACAAGCAAAAAACTGAAGGAGTGCTCCTGCTGCAGTTGGCCACCTCTGCTGGGATGTGCACAAAGGTCAACAGCAGAACTGTGGTACAGTGAGGAACATGCAGCACTGCCATGTGAAGTCATGGTTGTGAGCAGAGGCTCCTGCTCCACAGTGCACTCTTTATATTCCAGAGTCCTCTGTTCCCAGGACCAGTTCAGACAAACCCCTTCTCACTTCCTGGTGGACTTGGTCCTTCTAGACATCACAGGCAGAGAGGTAAGACACTGGAACCAAGGATGGCAGTGCCTGGGCAGAACCTTGTCTGCCTGGACAGAACCACAAATTTCTCCAGGAGCTGAGTCCAGCAGCATAACTAGACTTCGATTAAAACTGCTTTCAAGGAGCTCCCTAAACCAATGTGTGCCTCTGCCACACAGGAGCTGAGAGCACCAGCTGTCCACTAGCCTGAAGCTGTACTTGGGCAGCACCTCCAAATTAACAGTATTTATCTTGCATCAGTTTCCTGAGTTCTGTGGTGCAAGCTCTGGTTTGTATTTGTATCTTATAAATGTAAGAAATGCTAGGAAAAATGTTTTCAGAGTGGTTAAAAAAATAAATTATGTCTTTCTTTCAGTTACACTTTCTGTGATAAGCATATAAATGGATGGCACCAACCCAGCCAAGCTCAGAAGTCTGAAAGGCTTTTATTCCATGTGGTATCACCACTGCACCAGTCCATGTTAGACACCAGCTCAGTCTCTTGGACCTTACTAGAGCTACTTTCTGTGTTTCCCTACTGCAGGTTGGCTCACGATTTGTTCTTGAAAACACAAAACTTTTTGTAAACAATTTTCCTCTTTGAGGTTTTTCCATATCCTTAACTCAAAATATTTTCTCTTTTCATTAAATGTATTTATTTTTCTAATTTTTGATTTTTGCCTACTTAACATTCTTGCCCCTTTTCCTGATTCCAATAAAAACCAGTAGGATGGTAAAAGAGAAATGGGAGAGATAATCTCCTAAAAAAAAAAAAAGATCCATTCAGAAAGCCAGGAAACAAAATCAACAAGGAGAGCTTTGAATGTTCTGTTTTGCTCGGAAAATTGTCGATTCCTTTTGCCTCAAGTGCTGGACCTGATTCTTCTCCGACAGAGTGCAGCCAAGAATTACAAAGCGAGTCAACAGACAGTGGAACTGAGTTCATCTGAAAAGTAGCCAGAAAAAACCCTTGGTCTGTGTTTGAGGTGTCCATTTTTAGAAGGAAATTTGCTTAGGTAGAGGAATACCAGCATATTCCGGGTGAGTGGCTCTGTGTGTGTGTGTATGTGTTTTGGATCTTAGCACAAGGAAGGGATGTCTTGCCACCCCCAGGGGTCGGGAATAGTGCATGCATGGGGAGGACCTATTATATTATTTTTCTTCCACCTTAATGAACTCCTCTCATGTCCACCTCTGATCAGTGGAGTATGACAGAGGGTGATTGAAGGCCAGTCTCCCAGGAAATGAAGTTTGTTCACAGAGACCAAGTATGCTGGCCCTACTCCTGCCTGCCTCTGATTTATAGGACCAAAAATTCCTTCCTCTGGTAACAATAACGCTCTTAAACTCCAGACCCCTCTCCCTCACAGAACCTCCAGACAGGGCAGCCTGAGCCCAGGAGAGACGGGAGGCACCCAGCAAATATATCCATCAACACAACTCAGGTTTCAAAGGAATATGAGACCCCACAGGGTTAGGCTCACAAAGGTGGAGAGCAGAGGAGTGTGGCCACAACCCTGAAGCACCTCCTCCTGGGAAGGGGCAGCAACAGGAATGATTCTGCCATGGACAGGGGCAGGAGCCACATCGTGCCCAATAAGCCAGATGGCACAAGCCCAGGGTAGTGTTTCCAGGGGAAATTAAGGCCCTCTGGTTGATGCTTGATTCTAGGGCTGGGAACAAGTCTGTTCTCAGGTCTCCTAACATCAGAAGTTTCTTCCTGCAATGTCTCCTCTGGGATGGAGCTGGTGGCTTGTGTGCTCTCCAAATGCTTCATCTCTCACGTTGTACTTGGTTTTGAGAGGTTTCCTACGAGCTCCCTGTGTTTTGTAACACTTAAAGACAGCAGCAATGGCTGGTGCTGCTGGTTCTGCAGCACCATGGCTCCTGTGTGGCCCTGCATGGCTCATGCTGAGAGAGGGCATCACAGGAAAGTGCCACACTGCACTTCAGGAGCATTAGAGCGTGATGCAGCCCCAAGGTGTGGCAAGTAACGGTGTCCAGGGGTGCAGGGCATGCTGGATGGGGCTGGAGGTTTGATCTGTGCTGTCTGGTGCGGCTGGTTGGTGTCACAGGCTGTCGCCATGCAGTGTCTGAGAGACAGAACCTTCCCCCAGCCAGGGAGCTGGTAGTTAAACAGTAGGAATGATCTGAGGGCATATTGTTTCCTTTGTTCTGTTTAGTAACATAGACAGGGAGATACAGCGGGGCCATCAGGGCAGCCTCTAAACTGGCAAGACCCGTGCATACACAAACACACACTCTTTTTGGAGCTATGGGTCACATATTCGTGCTTAACATTAGAGCCAGAGTTTTGGTCAAGGAGAGATAAAAAGAGCTC
The DNA here is from genome assembly GCF_037042795.1 of Molothrus aeneus. Lineage (NCBI taxonomy): Eukaryota > Metazoa > Chordata > Aves > Passeriformes > Icteridae > Molothrus > Molothrus aeneus. The sequence goes on from NC_089653.1 coordinate 7,805,074, forward strand.
TTTTGCAACAGGACAGTTGTGGTTGCCAAACTGCAAGGCAAGTCCTGGAAAGAAACAAGTTCATTCTGTAACTTTTTTTTTTATCATTTACTTATTAACAGCTCTCTCTGGCTCTCACCTGAAGTTGCTGACCTGTTCCTCCTAGACAGAGCAATTAACAGGGAGACAATGATCTGCAGAGGGCAAGGAGCAGCCTGTGCTGGGGAGGGGGCAGAGGTGGGGAAGGGCTGTGGGAGGCCGAGGGTCACAGAGGATAGAGCTATTTATGGCCTTAAGAGGGAGGATCAGTAAAGAGCCATCTAGCTTGACTTGACTTCCTCTTGACCTATCACTTCTGGGAGATACTGATGGAGCTCCCTGCCCCCATGGGCTTCAAGTGTCCCCAGTGCTTAAGTACTGGGATAGACTGGTGAAGGTGGTCGTGGGCAGAGGAAAATGTGGTGGACCATGTATCAGCTCCATTAAACTTGTGGTGTTTTAAGTGTGAAGGAAGAGATCTTGCCCGTGTATTGTAGTCTTCTCCAATAATAGCCCCTGTAACTGCTTCTGGAAAGAGAGACAGGAAAGCTTTTTGCTCTGTCCATTGGCAAAGCACAGTTTCCCCTCCCAGTTTTAGCTGTGGTTATTTGGACAGAAGGTCTGTGGGACAGTAACTCTGTGTTCATGCTGGTAGGTAGCACAGAGGGCTCTGATCCCTATCTCACAGTCTGTGCTAAACACAGTGCAAGTAATTGCTTGACAAAGAGAGAGCAAGTCTGCCTCACACTTGTATCTGACTTCCATATCTGGGCCAGCCCCTTGATGTCCTGCTGTGAACACTGTTTTGGAACATACCCCTTGAAAATTATGAGTCTTTGCATTTTTGTGTCCTTCAGACCACCTTTCCTTCTTTGATGGAATGTGCCAAGACTGGCCACAGCTTCAGAGGGGATTCCCTGGTGACACCTTGTCAAGAAATTAGCTTTGTGTTGTAGCTGAGTGACATGATAAAAGAAGAACCCTTCCTCTAAATAACTGTCTCCAGAGAAGAGGCTTAAAAGCATATTATGTTAGATAACCATGTTAAATTGCATCTAAAAAAAGAAGTTGATAATTCCTAATATATTTTTGATGAAACATGAGCTTTTTTAAAATGAAGAACATTTTTATGGAGCAATCCTATGAGATGCCAAATGTTTTGGCCCTGATCTAGCTAGATATTTAACCGTGCACTTAATTTCTTAAGCTGCTTGTGTGCTTAAATATTTTGCTGGATTGAGTCCAAAGCTCTCAGCATTCTGTGTGGTGTCAAAGGACCAGGTCTGCGTTTGCAGCAGCACTGCTGAACTCAGCCTATAATGAAGTAAATCTTCACAGAGAATGCACTTTCAGTTAGTGTACTATCCAACAAAAAAGTTAAATTTCCTTGGGATTTCTCTCTTACGTGTGTGTTTTCTGATGGTGTTCTAGTAGACAGGTGTGCGAGTCAGAGTATTTGTGGAACAGGGCACTTTTAAGTAAAATTTAGTGGGATCTAATGGAAAATTGTTTTGTTCTAAAAATTCGAGGATTGTCATCCAAGACCTGACTTTAAAAGGAACTGAAGACTCATGGGGAAAGAAATGGAGTGTGTAACCACTCCATCCAGTCAAAGCTGACCAAGATAGTTGGAATCATTCACAGGAATTATTTAAAAAATAATTTCAAACAACAGATGGGGAGGAATTATCACCTGATGGCAGTCAACCGGTGAGCAGAGACCAAGTTCTTGAGTAAAGTAGCTCTCTGCAGATGGCTGAGTTCAATAAGAAAGAATAAAAAATTAAACTGACATAACAAAAAAGTGAACAAGTGGGTTTCATTGGTCTTACTGAAGGGAGTACAAAGAACAAGAAGAAAACAGCCCTAGGTGGGAAAAGGTGAGTCTGATTTCTAATCTTGTGTGTTGTAATTATGGTGTTAAATGTGCAAGTGTAAAGTGAATAGATGAGATGGCATAAGTAGAAAGAATTTGTTGAAGAGAGCTGAGCAGAAAAAGGCTCTGTCAAAGCCAAAAAGGATGCATGCCAATGTTGTTTCTCTTGGCATAGGTCAAAAAGCAGACTGTGTGACAAGAGAGAAATTTGAGAAGACTGAGATAATGCCCAATTAGATCATGCAGTTCACCTCCCTGAGGCCTGTGACAGACTGGTAAGGAATTTTTTTTTTCCTGAGGAGGGAAAAAAATTGTCAGAAATTTGCATGTTTTTTTAATTATTTCTCCCAAAAACTTAACTCAAACCAAAACCTCACTGAAAACTGTCCCTTTCAGCTTAATATGTTCACTTCCCTTTACAGTCTCATAGGAAAAAAACAACAGATACCTACTGTGAAAAAATGCTTAGTAAGTCCATGCTGCAATTTCCTGCAGCAACAAAATTTTAGGAAGACCTAATCATGCCTTTTGTTACCACTGAAATCCTTCTCAGTCACCTGTAATCCTGAGCCCCACTGCATCAGACCATCATAGATATTTTGTTCCTTAGAGTGCATAGCCAGAGCAGAGTCTGACTCACCAGTTCCTGGGTTAGCCCAAGCTGGGATGAGCCATTCACCCCACAAAGCTTAGCTGCTTCATTCTTGTGGCTCCTTTTCATACATATTATGCCTTCCAGGAACTCTTGCATCTCTGGGGGGAGGCTGTCCACCTCCATAGCAGCTTTCACGTGAATTGTGAGCCTGCCTCCCTTTTGAGAAGACTTTGTGGAATTAACATTCTCTTGAACCCAGAAATCATGATGCTTAGGTTACCTCTAACTGAAAGCCTGACTGGCTGTGCTAAATTTGGCAAGTGATTTCTGTATGTTGGCAGTTGGAGGGATGGGAGCATTTTCTGAACATGTGCCAAATTTAACGTGGTGAGGCTGTACTCCAAACTGGTATCAGGACCAAGAATAAAACTGTGATTCCCCAAGCTCTGTGTTGTACCACAATATCTGTTCAGGCTCTTCTGGCACCCTTAAAGCCCTTTTCCTCAGTGCAATTTTCTTAGGGCTTTAAATAGTGAAGATTCCTAGTGAGTTTCATTGACAAAGAGTTTCTCCCTTAATTTTAATCTGCTTCATTTTTATTTCCTTATCTTTAGAGAGGAGTCCTTGCTGTTATTTTTTCATACTACCTAACTCTGGTTTTGTTACTATCTTCCACCCAAACTTACTAGGCTTGTCTCCATCTTTAGCAATGTTTTTAACACTCCTGGGATGTAGGACTGAAATTCTGCACTGTGGTGTGCTGGTGGGGATGTAAATTCAGTTTACCAGAGAGTAACAATCAGAACTATAATTTATTTTGAAAAACATGACTATGAAGTATTTTCTTAGCATTACCAGATTTCCTTTTTGCCATGTGCAATAGGTGAAGTTGGAGACACCTGCTGCAGGGAGTGCCTGGCTGATACATACATGGATCTTCTCTCAGAAGAGGAGTGGTCCTACTCCTCATTATGTTCTGTAGATGGGCTAATGAGTACTGGTACCAGTATCTACAGTATGACTGGTGGATTTGAACCTGAGCTGGTCAGATGGCATGTGCAGCTGGAGGGAGAACCGGGGTTTGTGACAGCTTCCAACAGAAGGAAGCAGGAGGGGTGCAAAATCACAGCAGCATTACGTGTTTGTTAGGAGGTGGTTGCAGTTGACTGGCCTCTGACTCATCCCTCCAGCTAAGTGTTGAGGGGAACTCCCAGGTCTGGGAATGGCCACCCTCTGGGACAGAGATCTGGGCTCCTCCTGCATGTGTGGTACCGGAGGGGTGGATGGCAGAGGGGGCTGCTCTGACATTTCCTCTCCCGTTGAGGAGGGAACCTTGTCCTTGCGAGGCCGTTGACAGCCAGCTCAGCCCTGTGTGACCAACAACCACCGCTCCTGCATCCTTTCCCCTCAGGTGCTGCCTTCATTAGCTGAGGCCTCGGTTTTATGGGAACCCTCCCACCCAGCTTCCTCCTGCCTTAATGACAGGCCCATTAAAGAGAAGCCAATAAAGCCACAGCGCAAGAACAGTGTGAGGGGACGGCTGCCTGCCCATCCTCTTCATGGGTGAGCCAGGTCTGAGGGCAGGAGGAGGCAGAGATACTCCAGCCTTGCGCAGAGGTGACCCCTGGGAGCAGGCAGAGGCCGCAGCCTGCAGGACAGCTTTCATGCTCCGCCTTGGGGCTCTCTTGCATAAACTTTTCCCAGTGTGGGGTTGAGGGTTTTTTGTGGGTTTTTTTTTTTCATCTCTGAGGAGGGAGGAACAAGGCCTTTTAATGAGGGAAGGATTAACAGGCCATAAGACTCTGCCCTGAAAGAGCCAGTCTGTCTGTGGGGCCGCTCAGCAGGACGCAGGGTAATTGGATTGGATCCCGAAGAGCACCTTGAATCGGTTCTGAGGCGGCCACAGCGGGTTGCTCCAAAGGGGGCCGGGGGCCAGGGAGGAGGGGAGCGTGTGGCTCTTTAGAGTAGCCAGAGCCAAGATGGGGGATCAGCCGGCTCATTAAGGGATTAGAGTGTTTGTTCTTCTCAAGACTTTTGTTGCTAAAACACTTTGCACAGCATTTTCTGGAGCCTGGGGAGCTTAAAGAGCTTGTCAGAGCCCTGCTCCTGTCTCCACACAGGAGCAGAGACGCTCTTTCCTCTGGCCTTCCTGCCAATGCTTACAGCAGCTATTGCTGGTGACAGCTCCTCTCTTCCAGCCCTTCCCATCTCTGGTCATAGTGCTTCTGTCTCCGTGGGGTTGGAGGTAAAGGGGGAGGATGACAAAGAGGATGAAGCAAAAGATGCACCTCAGGAGTGAGTCCTCTGACAGTGAGGGACACTCTAACTTACACTTTTTCCTTGGTATTTGTAGCACAGACAATGAAAGACTTTGCATGTTCTGTGGTTCTTTGCAACCTTTTACCTCCCCATGGGCTATGTTCTTGGTTTCCAGAACTTGTGGTAGCAAATTTGCGACACCAACTAATTTGTGTATCTGGCCTTCATATGAATGCTATGGCTAGAAATTATTACATAGATGAATTTCCCTAACAGCATCATCTGAAATGGGCTGGCTGGTGAGATGCAGTGCCAGAAGAGGCTGGGAAGGGAAGGAATAGTGCAGTGAGACCTTCCTTGAGAGCACAACTGGCCAGGAAGCTTGGTTCTCCTCTGGACAGGGGACAGAAACTAAATTTCTGAAGTCCAAATAAAGAAGCACTCAGCAGTGGAAGGCTATTAGAAAATGTCAATGGGGTATGTGGATAAAGCACAGTTGTCATCAGTTCATCCATCCTCATGGCCTACACAGAGACTTATCCAACTCTCCCTTACCTGAGCTGCCCTGAGGCACATAGCTCTGGGCATGAATAAACCCTGTCCTGGCTGGCCAGAGGTGGGAATTATTCAGGTTTTTACCTTTGGAGTGAATTTGGCCTTCACCTTCAGAGAAACATGGGGGCTGGGCAAAGTGGGGTTTAATCTGCTGCGTGGAGCAGCAAATGGAAAGGACTTCAGCAGGACCTCTTCAGCTCCCAGTCTAAATTGCACTCCCACCTCCCGTCTCTGCTAAGTATGAATTTCAATTGGGGAAGGAGGGAGGGGGGAAGAAGGAGACAGACAGGCAGGCAGGGGAGGGGTAGGGGGGAAGAGAGTTACAGGGAAAATAAATGAGACTCCCCTATAATTAATTGTTTGAAGGGAGTGCCCCACTCGGCTGTGAATTCTGAAATGATTATTGGATTTGCAGGCAGACGGGGAACAGAACGGGTCGGGTGCACGATTAATATCTTATTGATAGCGGATTAAGAGAGCGAGATCAAATCTTTAACTGAGTGGAGATGCAGTTTATCAATTTGTCACAAAAAATGTAGCAATCAGAAGTGGAGAACATCAGGGGCGATTTACGGATCAATTCACGTCAGTGCCTCACAGTGTGGCTCCAAAAGGAGACCAGCTTCCCCCCAGGTTCCCAGAGAGCTGGCTTGGTGCTGGCCATGCTGAGAAGGGTGGGCCCAGAGACAGACGGGCCCCCCAGGTGCAGAGGCACCACCAGGAGAGCAGCAGGCAGGTGAAGCCATGCTCCATGGATGCTGCACATTACTGCTCTGGTGTGGGGTGCAAGCACAGCAGTGGTGCCCAGGGAGCACAGGCTTCCTGAGATGGTTTCAGTGGGACATCTGAAGGCTCAGCCCTTAGTATGGCAGTAGATGGGCTTGCAACCAGCCAGGGCTCACTATGCTTCGGGGCAACATGAGGAACCTGCTAAAAAAACTTTTCAAACTACTTGAGGTGCAGCTGAATGGTACTGGCACCAGTGTTAGCTCACGAGCTGTTGGGCCATATAATGCAAAGCGGTGGGTGCTGCCTGCATTGCTGGCTGCGAGCTTCCCTCTCCTGCTAGAGACCTCATGTGTTGCTAACATTGGGATGTTGGTACTTCTGAATTCTGTTCACAGCTCTGCTGTTTGGATTCTGCTGATGAGAGCTTTCCTCTGAGCAGCCTGGCATTGAAGAGCATTCTGTGTTTTAGTAGTCCAGTTTGTTGACCAAGTCCTCAGCTTTGATCTGCCAGTATTAATGGTTCGTGCATGAAAGTTATCTGCAGCTACTGAAAGCATTTCCATAGCTGGGAAAAAGGCAGGAACTCCAACAAAAATACCCACCTTGGAAAAGTCCTTTTCTGCACTGTGAGGTAGTTCTGTGATGTGAAACCCCTTTTGCCAGCTCTGATGCGTGTATTGGTTACTTGGGGCCTTCTCTAAAACCTGATCTCTTAGTTGAACATCTACAATTCTCAAATTGAAAATAAAAATCACTTCTAGTTCCTGTGGCCTTAAGCTTTTCAAAAGAACTCCTAAAGGCTAAGAGCAGAAACCAAAAGAAGAAGAGCCTAGAGTCAGATGGCTGGTAATATTTGTTTTTATTAAATCAAACTTTTGATTTGCAGCCCTCTATCATAGATCTTTGTTGTGAATGTTTGCTTTTAGCAAACAGGGAAAACAAACCTAAGGCAAATGTTTAATGAGCACCTCTTTCCGAGCAGGCACTGTAAGCAGCTGTGATGTCTCTGCAGCAGAGCCTGGCACCAGACTTCAGTCACCAGTTGGACTCCAGCATTTTTTATTTTTTATTGCTAACGTTAAACTTCCTGCTATTCCAACAGATGGGGGATGGCCTGTAGAAGCCAGCAGCCTCCTTGGTGGGCTATGGAGTCAACAGGAGTCTCTGATAGCAATTTCCCTTCTCTTAGGGCCTTACAGAGCTGTTGAGTCCCTTGGGCCTTTGCAAAAGATGTTCTGCACCTGGGTGACGCGTGTGATTGTGGAACTGAAGGCAGCTTCTCCTGCCAGCACTGCTAGCTCTGGAGGCAATTACATTCTCGCTAGGGTTGTTGGGTTTCTCTATGAGGCCTCCTGGCTCTTTGCAGTTGTTCTCAGGGTCCTGGGGTGCAATGCAGGCCTCTGGGGCTTGGGGTGTGTATGTGGGGGTGCAGGTGAGAAAGCAGCCCCAGCTGAAAGCCCTTACCCTTGAAAGCTAGAAAGAGAAAGAAGAGGAGGGGAGAGGAGGGAGGAAAATAAAAGTTGGTTAATCATGGCCTTGGTTTACTGCCTGCTGTTTACTCCTCTATACTATACTGCTTTTGCCTTACCAGCATGTCAGAGCCTCTGAAAGGCTTTGACTACTGCCAGCTTTTTGGGGGTGCTTGAAGATCCAGAGAGGGACACCACACTGCTGTGAGGGCTGTGAGCATCATGAGGGACGGTCTTGGAGCTGATGAATCCTTAAACTTGGTAGCACACCCAGCTAAATCATGTGATTTGGCTTGTTCTAGGTTGCCATCAGGACAAATGGCTGTATGACAGTCTGGTTTAACTGGTATGTGTTGGCTGAGTGAGACCAATGCACACTAGGCTGCAGATCCCACAAGTGATAGGAAAGAGAAAGTATCACACAGAAGTGTAGGTGTGCACTGAGATGCTCTCTGTCCCAACTGGTTCACAATGGAGACCATGGGAGGACAAAGCTGCTGGCCACCACCTTTGAGCTTGTTGGGGAGTCAAGTGGGACAGGGACGGGCAAGAATTAATGACAGAGCCATCTGCCTTGGTCTTCATGCATGACCTCCCTCTCCCCTGCCTTTTCCCTGATCCTACCACTGTCACTAAGGTCACATATTGCTGGTGGCCTTCTTCCCTCTTTTTGTAGAAACTGCTTTTGTACATGTGATAGAGTGGCCTCTGCTGAGGCTTGAGATGGATGTTGTTTAAATCCAGGGGAAAGAAGGCAGAGCTAGGGTGGACTCTTCCCTTTGCTAGCAGCAGCTTCCTGGTGTGTGCTGTTGTACTAGGTCTCCCATAGCCATGAGCTTCCCTGTGCTGTGTATCCCCAGGTGGAGCATATGTGGCATCACAGCCATGGATGCCTCACAGCGGAGCCTTGAGAAGTCTGTAGAAAGTAAAGCACGCGTGGCATGGTAGTAATGCATGTGTGGCATGGTAAAAAATCAAAAGTGAATTTGTAGCAAGAAAGCATTGGAAGAGAAGGAGACAATGCTGAACATGTGCTGAATGTGTGGTGGGTAGGGAAGGCAAGGAGGCAACAGACAGGGAGGGGGCCCTTGAGATGACACTTCACTGCTTTTTCTGTCCACTATTGTGAAAACATGTTGAAATCCATAGAATGCCTTTGTTTTGGAAAGAGCCCTGAAATAATTGTGATGTACTGCTGCCCTTAGATAAGTTCTGGGCCCCTTGTTCATTTCTCCGCACAGTCTTTCAGAGCATCACCTCCACTGCCCCCTCCATCTCCAGAGCCGGCACCTGCTCTGAGCGCCGCTCCAGGGGTGCCCACACACAGGGGCTGGCACCGGCACCCAGCCCCGGCCTCCCTCTGCCATGTCCCACCCTGCGGGGAGCACCGGGGCACGGTGACGCTCCTCGTGGCGGTCATATGAGCGGTGTGGCCTTTCCCAGCACCGGGCTCGGGGGGCTAATTAGCGCATTCAGGGGCGCTGCTGGAGTGGAAAGGCGCTCGTCTGGCGGCGGGGGCCGCGAGGTGCCCTGGGGGGCTGGCGCTCCCGCTCTCCTCCTCCAGGCCACCGGCCGGGCCTCCCCTGGGCCGTGCGGGGCTGGGTGCTGCAGCGGCCGGGGCCGCAGCGGCCGGGTTGAGGGGCGCTCCGGCCGGGGCGCTGCGCTGCCTCGGCGGGCAAGGGGCGCCGCGGGGCCCTCCGCGCTGCTTTCAGTGCCGGCCGGTTCTGCTCCACAGACCGTCCCTTTGTCCGCCCTCTGAATGGAGCCCTGCCTGCCCGCGGCCCCGCTTCTAATTAGGGCTTCCGCCGCCCGGCCCGGGCTGCTGCTCCCCCCGCCGCTTCTGAACCCATGGGCACAACTCGGCGCTCGCTCTCGCTCGGCCTGGCCGCCGGCCGGCGCGGGAGGAAGGCGAGGGGAAGCCAGCCGGGGCGCCGGCGGCCCGGCACGTCCGGCTGCCCGCTGCAGGAGCGGGCACGGGGCCGTTCTGCCGCTGCCGCCCCGGACCGAGCGGCCACAACCCCGCTGGCCGGGCTTCCTCCGGGGAACCCCCAGGCACCCCTCGGCCGCCAGGGCTCTGGGATGGGCAGATCTGGAGTTGGCCCATTAAACGTGGCTGAGACGTGGTTTTGTTTTTTGTGAAATCTGAATTATACTTCTCGTGTCAGAAGTTCTTGGGGGGACCTTGCTGGAAAACAGTTTCACATTTTTGGGGCAAATGCAAGGGAGCGCTGTGTTGTTAAGGTTTCTGTCTTTGCTTTGGACTGCATGGTGCTACAAGATGACAATCCAGGAGTTGATGGGCAGCCAGGATTTTCACAGTTACAGCCTCCAGACTTTTCTAGACCTCTGGCATATTTGTACCCAAGGCAAAGATTTGCATCTCTATCTACCCAGAACACGTTTTTATGTCTCACAAAGATGCATCTTCAAGAGACTTGAATGTGTATGAATAGTCTCTTATGGGGAACAGTGATTTGCTGTTTATGCAGATAAAATCAGGGAAGGAAAACGGCTTCAGGCAAGATTTACAGATCTTTCTCTGACTGGATCACAGCTTCTTGGCTCTTCCTTGGGATATTTGATCCTGAAGGCTCCCTTTGGTTTTTGGTTGTCACTTTTGCCATTAAGGCTCTTACTTCCTTCAGGTGTGACCTTTCATTTGCTTGAAATGCAGTTGTCCCCTCACAAGCAGCAGCTCATGCCTCAGTAACAAGGGAGCCCTGTTGCTCCTTGTCCCTGTGCTGTCCCTGTGCCAGAGGCCACCAAGCCTCAGGGCTCTGGAGTGTGACGCCCCTCATGGGTCCATTGTCTGCATCCCCTGCCATGGGTGGGCAGAGAGGAGTTTGGATGGGATAGAGTCCTCACACCAATTGCTGCCCCATCTGCTGCTGGATGGGTTTCTGGGTGACCATGGAGAGTCTGCAGGATAGAAACCTCTCCAGACTGGGAGGGGTTTAGGGGATGGAGAGAAGTTCCTCTTGGTGTCACAGTTCTCCCTCTCCTCAATCAGCAGCTGTGGGTAGGTGTGAATCACAGCTCAGCCATGCACCATGAGCGCTGTCTCTGTGGCTCCAGCTGCAGGAGCCCCCCCAGCCACCTGCCCCCCAGCACGAGGCAGCCCAAGGGCACCACGGTGCCAGCAGCACTCGGTGAGAGCAGCACGGCTGCTCCCGGGCTGCCCGTACCTGCGCAGCCGAGCCCGGCTGCGGCCAGCCCTGCGCCAGCTGGGTTTGCGCCATGGCGGCAGGGCCCGGCAGGCGGGAGCTGAGCAGATGCTGAGGTGCGAGCCAGGGTGGGTGGTACAGTTTGGATGTTTCTACCTCATCTGATACAATCAGCATTGCTGTGCACATGTGAGGAAAGTTGTTCGATAGGAATGACCCATGATGCTGGGTTAATTCTGTTTACAAAAGAATAAATATTATAGCGGTGTCTTATAAAAGAGAATCAATAGCTTCCCTTTGCTGGGTGATCCCTTCATGTCTTCGAAAATCGATTCCCCCCCCGTTCCCCTCCTCCTTGCTGCACAGCTATCTGTTTTTCGGGGTGACGGGGGGGTCAGGCGATTATTGAAGTATATGTGAATTTACAATATTAACGACTCACGACGGTGTGTCCGCAGGTTCACGGTGAATTAATTATCTGTTTAAGAAGCCATGAAGAAATCAATCAATGAAAATTTCTCACTCTTTTGAGAGTGAGGGAGCTTGTCAGTTTTTTTTTTAACATGCACCACATTTAAAGGAGCAGTACATTTTTTTTTTGCATCAGAGAAGGGTCAGGAGGAAGCTGGTTTGGGGCTGAGGGACTCCTGTTCAGTTTTGTGCACTATTGACAGGAGCAGCAGACTCCTTTTCTGGTCTCTTCAAAGAGTAGAAGACACTAAGGATACATCCTGAGGTGGTTTTGTCCTAGAGTGAAGCCGGTAGTGGCCTTCTGTGGAGGGGAAGGCATGGTGTTGCGTAGTGTGTGCAAGCACTGTTTTCATGGGTCTGTCACACACATGACCTTTTTCCAGCTCAGCAGGTCAGCTCCCCCTCTCCTGGACATCCATTTGCCATTGCTGAGCTGGCAGAGACCAACACCTGGCTGGGCCTCAGCTGCTTCAGCCTGTGGGCAGTGGGACATGCTCCCATGAGACAGGGAACAGCAAAGAAAGAAGAGCAACTGAAAGCAGGTATCTCTCAAATCACCTCAAGATGTGCTGGAAGAAGTTTGGCAGAGTGCTTTGGGTCTCAGCCTTCAGCATTGACTGCCATGTCTAAACTTGGGACAGGCACTGGCAAGTGTGCAGCTTTGGGGCATAGGCTTGGAACTCCTGGACACAGCCCCACTGGGCCTCTCTTTGGAGGCAAGGTCAGGCAGCTCTGGGCAGCAAATGGCCTGGGACTGCTTGTCTGTCCACCTGGTGCTGAAGCTACAGCCAAGGGAAGGACCCTTTTGTTCATATGGACCTGATAACTAGTACCACATCCCCAGGGGTCTTGGAATCATCCAAGGCATTCAGGAGGACATGGGGGTGGCAGTCTGTGTAGTTTATAGTGTCTGGCTGAGGTCTTTATGTCACCTTGATGACATTTTTCTGTTTGGATTGAGTTTGATGACATTTGAATACTGGATGTGAGTGGTTTTGCTGCATTTCAACTTTTGGCAGGCAAAACCACATAGACTTTGATGGTGGTTGAAAAGCTGGCAGGAGAAGATGGCTCTCACAACTGCTCAGAGGGTGAAGGGGTTTGTCTGCAATTCCTTATACCTGGCCTGACCCTCCTGAAACCTGTCCCATCTCACCTCTTGTGTCTGTGAAGGATGTAATTTATTGACACTTGTGCAATGACTGATATCCCAGTTACAAGGGGAGCAACTGAGGCAGGGTGAGACAAGAGGAAACTGAAAGGAGAAGGGTGCATGAGGGATGTAGAGCCTTTGACAGAAATAATTGGACAGTGCCCCTTTCTCTCATCCCTAATCTCCAAACAGGCAGCAAGGGAGGAATGTTGCAGAGAGAAAGCTACAATATGTGGGTAGCAGAGGACAGAGAGAAGCGTGTGGGGATGGCAGGCAGCTGAAGATCTTGATAAAAAGACTGGAAGAGGGGAGCGAGCAGGGACAACCTCTGAGTCTGCTTCTGCTCTCTAAGCCCAGGCAGTCATGGCCCCTTCCCAGCCCCATAATCCTACTGGCCTGTGCCGAGAGGAGTCCTCGCCAGGCACACCCATTGCTGTAACCAGAACGGAGAGAAGAGCCCATATTGACACAGGAGCATCTGTGTCAGTAATTGTCATGCAGCCTGGCAAATTGCTTCAATGTGCCATCCCCTTCAGCCGCACAGCTCAGCGGTGGCAACAGGCCTGGGGGGCTGTGCTGTTGCCAGAGAGACAGGAAAATGCCTGGATGTGGTGGAAGGGGATCAGGACCCACAGAGACCACCAGGTCCCTGTGTCTTGACATAGTCTTGCCTGATGGCTGCTTGGTGGCTGCTCTGGCTGCAGTGCTCTTACTCAACTTCATCAGCCTCCATGGAATATTCTCAATTCCAACCACAGTGAAAGAGGGGGAAAAATTCCTGTCAGCCTTTATACCAACAAAAAAAGTATGAGAGAGGGTCATGCTCTCCCTCCCTCCCTCCCTCCCTCCCTCCCTCCCAGCTCTTATTTGGCTGCTGGGAGCAGGGGATCCTCACCTATTTACTCCAGATAAGCACTCAGCTTTTCTTCTGTCTATATATGCAACTGCCTTCTGAGTCTAGACAAAGCCAAAACAGAAACAAAAGGTGAGGTTCCCCTAAAAAATTAGGTACTTAGTTTGAGGCTGCATAAACCACAGCTTTCAAGATGATGTCATAAACTGGAGCTATTCAGTGCTCTCTCCAGGTTGACCAGAGGTGCCTGTTCTCATTCCCATCTGTTCTTTTTCAATAAGCTCTAGTTCTGTATTCCTGTGCTTTTTAATGGCAGTGTAGTTCCAGCAGAGAACATTGAATTTGCCTACATGGATCCAGGCATACAATTTTGACAGAAGACTGCTAGCCTAATCATGAAATTCTGAGATAAGCAAGGTCTAGAATTTGGTTAAGTGTAGGACACCATTTAAAAAATGCAGTTATTTGTAAAATGTCATGATTAAAGCCAGCTTCCTGATTGGTTGCTAGTGGATATATGCTTCTTCACCTAACAGATGTCCTGTCCCTCTTACACTCTAAGTTCTTCAGTGATTAGATAACCAGCCAGCAATGTAAAAAAACAAACCAAACAATAAACACCCCCAAGCCCAAGCATATTTCATACTAATGATTTTACCAGCACTCCTTTAATGGCTATTTTTACCTATCAGTTGGAAAATATCTCTGAGATGAAGAGTCCATAGTGTGTCTTTCAGAGGAGAAGGTACTACTGATCAGAGAGTTCCCAAGGCATGATATGATGTAGGACTGGAAGGTCTCCTGGGCTCTCCCAGTACAGTCTAGTTGGGGGTGCAGTTAGTGTTCTGACAGGGGTAGTGGGTACAGAGATCCATCATGGAGCCTGTGGGGAGTTAAGAAGCCGAGTGTTAATGCCTTGCTTCTTGCTGTGGGTCAGCATTGGTCCAGTGCTTTGATTTCCTGCAGGTGCGTCTCCAGCCCTGGCACAGTCAGCATGGGGATTTTGAGCGTCTGGGTCTCTCCACTGCTCACAGGTAGATGTAATGTCCCAGATGCCAAATGGATTGAAGTGAAGAGATACATGGATTTTGACTGAGTTGGCTACTGAGACCAACATACTTCATTTCTCTGCAGAACTCCCAAGGAACCATGTAATAGCTTACTAATGGGGCATTTGAGTCCCATGTCAAAGTGTCTGTATTAGAGAGATGAAATGACTTCATAAACCCAGGAATTTCCATGTATTTTCCTGTATCTACACAAGCAAATCAACTGTGTAAGATAGTTGTGTTACACTCTTGGAGAGTGACTCATTCTGATGGTGCTGTGCTATGAAAAGCAAATGGATATCCCGTGCACAAAGGGTGTCATCCCTGTGAGAGGTATGTGTCAGATGAACCACTCTTTGTCCCAGGTTTACTAGGAAGGAAAGCTCCAGCTGCCCTTTTGCCACATTCCTAGCAGTTCAGAAATGCCATGGGAGCAATCAATGGAAAAGCCAAGCACCACAGCTGCAGCATTGATTGAAAAGACCTGAATCAAAGGCAGAACATGATGGTGCAAAGCAGGGCTTCTGTGTTTCATATTACTGGACAATATTACGCAAAAGGGGCAGAGAAGCCTTAGATCCTAATGCACTGCTAGAAAATCAAAAACAACTGTTCTCATAGAATATATCTATGGTCCTCACATTGCAACTACTGCCAGAGTACCTAACAGGATAGCTGGGGAATTCATGAACTTGTCCAGTGTGTATCTGATACAGGGCAAATGTTTATCTGAGGCTACTCTGGGCTTGTGTTACAAGATAAAGGTTTTTCTGCAAATGCTTCAGAGCCTAAAGACTTTTAAAATGGAATGTGTATTTCTGAGATCTGATTTCCACCCCTTCCTTTCCTGCTAGAGACAAACTTCCGTGTGTTTGACTCCTAGAGTCCAGATAATAGCTAGGAGGTTCCAGTCAAAGTTACATCCATTGTTAATCCGTTCAGATAAAAGCCCATATTGGGGCATATCTGCCCTGCAGAAGATCCCAACCAGAGGTCTAAAAGGAGAGAGGTTCAGCCTGTGCCAGTTTTCTGTGTCTCGATATATTCTTCCCAGGCTACACATGAACAAATAAGCCATGCCTCTTGAATCCAGCCAATTCCAACCTCTCCTGCATACTGCCATGCTTCAGAGCTCAGTTCTGAGTGTGCCTGCCAGCCCAGGCACACCCAGAGAGAGACAGTGCCTTCTGTCAGCTGCCGATGCTCAGTGGAGAGAGCTGGCCAAGGACACAGAGGAAAGGAGTAGAAGAGTGAGGGCTTGAGCCTGGATCCCAACCAAGCACACTCTGTTTATGACTGAAAGCTTGAACAACAACAACAAAAAGGTTGTTTTTTTACCAGGGAAGGCTGTGTCACTGCCGACTTGCTGTGGCCTTTCTGGCCTGTTGGAAGAGGATGTTCTGCCAGGCAGCCAGCCTGACTCCTTCAGTTCTGCATGAGGCAAGGAAGGAAAGTCCACTTCTGCCTCTGAGCTGGTACTCTGCAGCAAATGCAGTCTCAGCTATACTGGCTGATTCTTTCCTGGGAAATTTGGCAGACCCACACCTAAAGGAGGAGTTTCCAGAATAGAAATTTCAGCTGGTCACCTGGTGGTAAGAACTTGGCCTCTGCTAATGAACCAAGGCATCAGGGAGGGAGCTACATATCCAGTGCATTACTTACATGTGTTTTGATCTCAAATTGCTCCTGCATCGGCTGGCATTCCTACCAGCAAGGATCTGTATTTTCATCTTTTCTATTCCTTTTTAATACTTAAATCCCAAAGGCTGGATTCCTCTCTTGACTATGCCAATCAGAGTGAAAATCACCTGCAAGAAAGATCTTTCAGAATCACACTTGAGTGATGAAGGTCAAAATTGTTAAGCCGGAGGAGTTTAATTTACAGTTTACGAGTTACTTAATGCGGCTTAAGGAAACCCACTGAAGCCCCAGGCTTCCTTCTTGATAATTTGCAAGTTGAATCCAATGTGTCTATCACCAAGTGTCACCTGTGTGCATGTCCCCATACCTCAATGTGGTAATATGACAGGAAATCTTAAAGGTATCTAGTGGCACAGACTTTACCACTACTCAGGTTCTCAGATGTCTTCTTTCTCAAGGCTATGATGTGATGGTGACAGCAGAGGTATCAGCCATTGTGTCTTGTGATGAGAATGGGCTGTGGTGCTGGAAAGGATGGGTTTTGGAGGTCTGCATGGAACATAAATGCCCCTGTATGTCTTTTGTATGTCTTTTGCCCTGCTACAGTGCCCAAGCCTCCTTCTCATCACTGCTGAGGAATCCCTCTGCAGCCCTGCAGATTAGGGACATATCTGAGTGGCTGCATGAGGGCCAAGCAGAGGGATAACAGGTTGTCCAGAATTCAGACCCGGCTGCTGTGGGCTGCAAGGAAGCCAGCACCTGCAGGGGTGGCCTGCTCTGCTTGTGAGATGCTGCACCTTTGTACGTGGCTGCAAGGACACCCACATGTCTTTGCAAAGAGACATTGCATCTTTGTATTAAACCAAATATTAAACCACTGATGACTGGGGAAAAATTGAACAGGTTTGGCTTCCTCAGGGTGGCTGCAGGAGTGACCTTAATGGGAGAGCTGCTGTGTCCATGACTAGGGGAAGGGTTGGTCATTTTCTCTACCCCCCCTACCACACCTCAAGTTTCCCATCATCTCGCCCCTTGACCCAGTAGTGCTTGGAAGAGAAGGCTTTGCAGCTTCCTGCTGTCCAGGTGTCCAGAGCTGGAGAATCAGGGGCTGGCAGTCCCACACTGTCACTCCCTATGGGTCTTTGGGAAACCTGTGTGAGTGTACAAGTGAGACACACGTGTCTGGGAAGGGGTGTTGTGTACACACTTCTCCATACATAGTGGCTTAGCTTAAGTGCCACCCTCCCTCTCCAAAGCATCCCTGACACTCTAGGTGAATATTTGAAAGACAGGATCGGGGCTTTGGTTCGAGTGCCTCTTTGTACAGTGCTAACTGGTTTCAGGGCTGTAATTATCTCTCCAAGAGAAGCTGTAAATTGGATTAAGGCACTGAGTTGCAGCTGAGTGCGCTCCCTCCATTGCCCCACCTGGTGGGCTGCTGAGCGATAACAAAAAATGCCGAGAAATCGGATTTGGATTCTGCTTCACACTCATGGCTTCCTTCTGGAAAAAATGAAATTTTTCCGGCAGAAAGGGCTGGCATGGGTTTGCTGGCAGTATCAGTCCTGGGTTCGTATCATCTGCTGGCACTCTTCCGGAAACGCGATCCCCTCCGTTATCAGAGAGAAATAAATAAATAAACAGCAGGAGATGTTTTGGCAAGGAAGGAGGAATTGCACCAAGAGGCGTGCACATGCACGCACACACACACACACACACACTCACCTCAGCACTGTGTCTTCACAGCCCGAGCTGTCTGTTGCAAGCAGAGGTGGCAGCACAAGCCCAAGATGTTTTCTACAATTTTTTTAATTCCTGGTCTCTGGGATGAAAGAAAAGCCCATTTTTAACAGCTTATGTTAAAGGCATAGATCACCTGGGCCTTGTATTGCTCATGGTGCAAAACATCACCTCCCCCTCATAGGATATTTCCCCGTGCCCTTGAATAAAGTGCTGTTCCTTCCCCATGAGTGCTTTCAGCCCAATATGGGAGGCACCAAAACTTACATGGGGGGCAGTAAAAGTTCCATGGCTGATTTCAGGATCTGTCCAGGACAGACTGACACGAGGCTCATCACACTTGATCCTTCCCTTTTGGCATAGGAGACGCTTCCTATCTAGGTTCCTTTTCATACAGAGGTGTGTATTTCCCTTTGGAGACACAGGTGCTCTGTACTGCAGGTACCTATGGAGGGGTCAGTAGGAAACCCAGCAGGAATGAGCAGGAGCAATGAAGGTCCTTGAGCAAAACCCTCAGGTTACACTCTGAGGTTGTGGGGCCCATGCAAAGTAACATGGCAGACAAAGTTTATGATGGAAATTTCTGTCCATGGAAGGATCAGATTAACCCAGGTTTGGACACAGTCTAAAGCACTGCCTTCTCTACACAAGTAGAGATGCCAGGACCATCTTTTCAGGGGGGGCCAATCAGTGGTTTGTCTATAATCAGATTTATTCTGGTTTTAACATCTATCAGTGGAGCTTATGCCTGCAGTCTTTTGCACACTGCTGTCTGCAGGGTTTCCTCTGGCTGCTGGGCAGCTCCAACCAACCAGCAGCTTCCCACCCTTCCTGGCCACAGGGGACACTGGGAAAGGTGTCCCTTGTGTCTGTGGTGGTATCACCTGTCTCTGATTGCTTCTCTGGCTGCCTCTGCCCATCAGCTGCTCCTTGCCAGCTGACAAGGAAGCACCACAGGCAGGGACTGCTATGGGCTGCCCCAGGCTGCATGGCTGCTGAGGGAGGAGGGGTGCCTCTGACAGGAGACACTTCTTGCACTCCAAATGACCTAAAGATGAGTGACAAGCCAAGGGAAGTGAGCACCCAGTCAGCTGGCATCTCCCATGAACCATGAGACCAGTAATCCACCATACGGCTCCACTGTATCAGCCAAACCATTCAAATGCTGTGGAGGTGTTCTCCAAACTGCCTCCCAATAGAGCTTCCAACCCCTTGTGTCCCAGACATCCAGGTCTCAGCTGAGTCCCTGCAATTCCTCTTGTTCTGCAGTCTGAGGGCAGCCATTGGCCCATGTCCGTGTGGGCTGATGCACCCTGTGAAGGGCAGCCCCAGCCCCGAGGCAGAAGAATGCTCTGCCAAGCAAAGCTGCCCTGAACCTGTGCAGAGGAGGCCTTCTGCAGCCTTGCTCCTCATCACAGCTGGTTCTTGCCTTATGTTCCTTTTCTCTGGTCCTGATCTTGCACTATTATGCAGCACTACAGCAGCATGCCTAGAACAGCCTGTTGGTCTCTCTTCTTTCCCCTCAACCACCAAGAAACCTATTTTCTCCTCTGCTGAGTTCTTAGGAAGCCAAAGAAGTGTCCCAGGGCTCAGCACTTGGAACTGAGTTCAACTTGGATGTATGCCCTGAAAATAGAAAGGCCACATTCCTTATCAGGACCCAGATCTCCTGAGGATACATGTAGCCACATTTTCAGAATGTCCCAGCAACTGCCATATATCCTACAAATTCCCCCCAAATCACAATGGGGTAGCAAGCAATTTCCTACTGGAAATTCTGCCTTCCTTTGGGTGCCATCTAATGCAGATCTTTATGTTTCTGTCAGCTTAACTTATTATTTGGTATTCAATTTGGCAATAAAATTTTTATATACCAAGCACTGTGTATTACAGATACACAGATAGATACATGTTTATGTGTGTGTGTTCCTGTAAATTATAATAAGAATTTTGTTCTTTTGTTCATCAGGCTTAGCTCCATTTTTCATGACTATAAAGCTTTTGTAAATCCTAACATGGAGACAACAAATACATCTATTCTTATCACTGTTAAAACTTCTTCAGTGATAATGTTTTTGGGGTTTTTTTTTGCATTTAAATATTGAAAGACAGTAGAATGAGAGCTGCATGTTTAACTCCAATCTTCCAAAGGAGGACTGAACATTTGTAAATTATATTTTTATTTCATTAGTCATGGACTTTACCATTCCTGAACAGATAAGGTTTTAAGCATGTGCTAGGAGTTCAGGACATACTTAAGTGCAGAGTACTTAATAAGGAATTTTAATTGCTGAGTGCCTCTAGTAAGAAAGATGCTGAATTTTTTTCCCAGAAGTGGCTATAGTTCAGTGATGAGATTTAGGTGGTCCTTTCAAGCATTTTGCCAACCTCTTCTAAGGTCCCTGAGGTCATGAAGTTTGCATGGCTGTACTGATCATCCCTTCTTGACTGCTCTCCCTGGGAGACTGTTACATGTCCTCCATACAGTTTTGGAAATTATCTTTATTTTCTACCTAGAATCTTGTCTTTGCAAACATTTTCCCTCACTGTATGGATCTGTGTGTCTTTCATACCTTTTACTGTGTGTTTTATTACCCTTGCCATTTTAAAAGCAGGAACATGATTTATAGATGAAATTAATGAGCAAATCACTTGATGGTGAACTGATCCTGGATGTCACAGTGCTTTATACCTGATGCTGGTGCAAAAAGAACACACATATCTGGGCTGTTCCAGATACCCAGTCCTCCAAATGATAGGTTTATTTACTTCTGCCATTCTATCAGGTTGTTTTTGTCTCTCCATGACTTTCTTACTTCACATACAGGATGTAGGACGTGGCAGGTAGAATGCCTCAATTGTACCAGTGTCTAACAGGATGACTTTGGCAGAGCCTTTTAATCTCTCTTTCCTTGAGTCCAGCTGCTGTTTTTTTCACCTGGGTTGTTAAAGTGCAGCTTCCTTTTCATGCCCCAGACAGCTGTAAAGAGCCAAGTGAAAACCTCCCAGGATATCTGTTGGAGCAGTGCAGGTAGTCTCTGCACCCAAAAGCTTGTAAATTAAATAGCCAGGAGGGACAAGTGTGGAGACTGAATGAGCCAGCAGTCCAGCTTTTAAATGGAGAATTACACATTCCCCAGAGTAGTCACTGTTTTCCTGCAGTTTCAGCCTTCCTGGTTCTTTTTTCCCACACAGTAAATTTCTCACAAACACCTGTTCTTCTCTTTGCTAAATTTTAATGTCTTTTTTTTTTTTTCTCAACAAAATTCAGGCTTATTCCTGATCTTAAAGCAACCAAACAGGAAAAGCTGAACTGGAAGGAAAATTAGTCCCATTGCTACTCTGAGGTGTGCACCATTCTCCCATTGCCTGTACTTGCCATTGCAGAGAGGCTGGGCTCAGGACTCATTTATCCCCATGGGGCTCTGCAGGGAGATGGAACTGTCCCTTAGTGAGAGATTTAACCATGGTTCCATGGTGCCCCACAACTGTGTTTGCTGGGAATTTCTAGAGAGAAGGAAAGGCTGACGCAAACGGGGCTGAAGGGATGAGGAAGAGAAGGGAAGGGAGAGGAACAGTGGATGGTCAGGAGTCCCATTTTGGCTTTATCTGTATAGGAAATTTTAACTGTGGCAGCAGGATAAGCACAGTACATTTCCCTGTAGCATTTACACTGGTAGAAATAGGCTTTTTAACAGTTTAACTTTATTCTCTTGTAGGCATGAAATTAAGCTACACAGGTATTAGGTACACAGATAGCAGTACAACTGTGCTTACAGTCTGAAGGGTTTATATTGATTTAGCCACAGGGTTTTTTAAGCAGATTAAAGAAGTTAAAAGATGCTATTTAAACCATCACTAGTAACATACATCAGTTCCTAGCTGCAATCCTCTGTTATCCATTTTCACATTTCCTGTACTGACATACATACAGACACATGAGTTTTTGCATCTCAAACATGCTAATTGTCCTCTTTATTTTCCCCATTTTGTTCTTTTAACAACAAGTGTATGTGCAGTGAATAGTGTGTGCAGTCTGAAGTTTAATTTTGTTCTTCCCTTCTTTATAATTTGAAGTTGCTTTTCTAGCTTCAGAGAACTGTAGGGATGATGGAAGGAAAATAAAGATTTGCTATTGCTCTGCTTTTTCAAACTCCCTCAATTTTAAACTAATTGCAGAATAACTAAAAGAAAAAAGAAAAGTTTAAAAGCAAGCAACCAATGAAAAAAGACAACATTTTCTGCCACACAGTCAGCATCAAGTGTGAGTTGGAAAAAATTCTATTGCCTTCTCATCAGCCCCACTTTGGGAATTAAATAGTTTTTCAATATTTCTAATTCCAAATTTTTATATATACATGTATTTTTTTTAAGAAGGAAAATTAAGGATGAAAACAAGAAAAGAAGAACAAGTAGAGAAAAATACAGTTTGAGAACAAGAGGGGATAAGAAGGTAAGATCGTAGTAAATCTGGAACAAGGGAGAGGGAGTCGGGAGTAGGAAAGTGAAGTTTTGTGTAAAAATATAGTCAAGGTGGAAGGGAGAAGCCTTTGTAGCCCATCTCCACCTGCATCCCAAGCACAGTATATTAAAAAAATATTTTATCCAGCTCATGACAATGCATGCTTCTGTGCATTCATAAGGCAACAGATCAGGCTCGCTGCTGGCTTAAACCCTCTCCTTCAGCCAGTGGTTTAATTCTGACTGAGGCTGAAGCATCAAGTATACACCATTGGCTGCAGCCAGTGGAGTCCTCTCAGCCATATTGACTAGCAAACCCTAGACATGGCCATGAAAAATGATAAAAACCTTAAGTGCTGTTGAAATGATTGCCTCCCTGTAAAGTCTCACTACCATCCCCACTCACCTTCTTCCTCAGAGAATTAAAAAACAAACATGAAACCAAAACAATAACATTTTGAGGGATTAGTAATTTACCAGAGAAAGCCCCACTTTTATGAAAGATCCCAATTTAAATAAACTTATTTGGTTTCCTCTGCAAATTTCATTAAATGCAGAACGGATGGAGCAGCCATGTAGAAAGGCTGAGGGCTGGATGTTCAAAGGCTGGATGTTCAAAAGTGGGAAGCAGACTTGACTAGAGCACAGGTATGTGGGGCTGGCAGATGGGTAGGTGTGTCACAGGTGTCTGGAGGGGCAGCTGAACATGAAGGTGACAGGAATCTACTCTTGTGTGGCTGGGCTGACAGGCAGAAAGGATACTTTAGAAGTGCAGAAAACTTCTAGTACAACTCTCTTCTGTTATCACCTTTCAGATGGCCCTGGGTAAAATCACTCGTCTTTCATATGTGGCAGTCAGTCTCAGTGGAAATCCTTCAGAGACTAAGAGATGCTCATATTCTGCAATAAGAGGGCTCAGCCAGACTCATCAGAGGGGATACAGACATGGACAGTGGCCAGGATACTCTGGGAGATCTTTGCAGTGGTGTAAGTTCCTGTCTTGGTCTGCTACCTCACACATTACCCTGGTGATCCTTATTAGAGCCAAGCTCCAAACAAGTTCTCCCAGTGTGCTGGAATGTTGTCACTCTTTGGAAACTTTGGACCTGCTATCGCCTTATTATTCTTATTGTTTCAATAAAGGTGGTTTTAAACACCATCTAAGGCAGTTGGTCAATGCTAGTAATTCAGACTGAGCAAGAGTCCAGAGACAGAACATCTCTGAACTGCTTTTCTCAGATGGAGTCTGTAGACAAGCTCCCCAGCACCCACATCAGTGTGAACGCGTCTCTGCAGAGAACCAGTGGGACGAATAGCAAACCATCTGCACCTTCAGTCACTAATGGCTGAAATGATGCTAGGAGAATTCAGCAAGTGTTTTAGTCTACAGAGATTGATAAACGTTTTCAATTTCAGTCTACTGACAAAGTGCAGGTTTAGCTTTATCTCTCAGTGGCATCTGGACTATGAGGAGAGCCATAAAAATGGGGCATTTGAATGATCTTGCAAGAACATCTTGCTGGTTCAGCAAAGCTCCAAGGATTTTTCTCAAGTGACACCATTCCCAGTTGGAGCATATTTACGTTATTGTGGAAAAGACTTCTGCTCCTGATAATTGCCATGGTTGACTCTGAGGCAAGGTTGCATGAAGCCTTTCAGATAATGCTGCAGTAAGTCTGTCATAAACACCAAAGACAGATTAGATCAAAACCTACTGGTGGTAGTCATGGCGCAGAACCCTCTGAATTTAGTGTAGCTATTCTCACTGGGGTTTTTTTGTCTGGTGAATCTGTCTGGCACCACTTGTCCTGGCTCTTTGGTAGCTAAATGGGTAACAGGAAACTTCTTATTGCCAGGGGCTTCTATTTGAGATGTCCATCTCCAGTGGTCATCTGTGGGGCATAAGAGAATGGGGTTTCCAGATAGGAGAGATGTTAATCCAAAACCTGCAGTTATGCCTGTTCACATGTATCCTGACTGGCTCTGTCAGCCTATGTGAAGACACTGACTTCCAGGCCCAGTCTGAACACATTTGGATTTGATTTCCTTCCCTTTTCTTTTCTCCATGGGTTCTACCGAACTCCCTCCCCAGTCCCGGATCCAAAAGCATAATGGCTTTATGTAGCTTGTAAAATTCTATTATCTCTGTATTCAAAACTCAACAACTGGGAAATGGCTGTAATAAGCGTGTTATTAAGCGTGTAAATACACTTTAACTTCAGACCTCCAAAGGAAGTCTCTTGCTGTCTTCCTCACTTTGCCCTCCATGTTTTCACCACGTGTTTGGATTTCATGGATATGCCTACTTTTCCCCTTCTTCCTGAGTGGTGTGCTGTCCCATTTGATTGTGTTGAGGACAGTGCTCCACTCTGCTGAGCCTGCCATGGAGTCTCCTGGAGAACCCAAGGTCTTTGAGGGAAGACAGATTCTTGGTGAGGATGGGGGTTTTGGGGAAGGAAGGAGGAGGGTGAGGGTAGGGAGGGGAGGAAAACATTAAAAAAAAGAAAGAAGCCAAGTGCATTCTTTCTGCAACACTCAGGAAAAAGAATGTTGCACAGGGGATTGGAAAGGCGAAATTTTTTCACATCCAAATGGATTGCAATTTCCCTCCATTTAGCACCTGAAGGTAATTAGCTCGAAGAGACTGTCGGCTGAGAAACACGTTCATGGAACATTAACTCTCATACATTCTCCAGTTGCAGGGAATTAATAGGAAAGATTAAAGTTTAAAGAGAGCAAAATGCCATTACCTCGCAAGCCACCTCTCTCAGCGGCAGTAACTAGCCCTCACTAACCTAAAAGCACCATTGGAGTCCCTGGCTCCTGCTTCAGGCAACGCCAGATGAGACGGGCCCCGCTCTGCCCCTTGCTGCCCGTCCGTGGGCTCGGGTGACCTGCCGTGGGCAGCTGTGGCATGGGGCTGGTGGCTCCGGCAGGGACGTGTTTGCCGGCTGCCGTATGAGTGTGCACGTGCCCGTCACCTTGGGGCCAGCACACGTGTGCAGGCGCCCCAGATGTGCACTCCATGGGTACTGCTGATGCCTCCTCAGTGATACATGAGCTATGGGCACCCCAGGAACGAAGCACCTGGCAGAGGTCCCTGTGTGCTCCCACCGGTGCCTCAGGTTGGCATGTGGGGCAGCAGGGAGGGATCTGCCGTGCACCCCTGGGCAGCCCTGCATTGTCTCCATCCTGCTCCTGTTCCCTGCTAGCACGCCAGCACCTGTACAGGGATGCTGGCAGCCTCCTGGACTGATGTAAAGTCCAAACTGCAGCGCTGCAACACCAAAACACCTCACAGCTGAACTGGTTCTGTGAATGGTACCAACCCTCTCCTGATGAGGGATTGTGCCTACTCCTCAGATGCAAGACAAAAAAAGCATTAAAAGATGGGGGCACTATTTTGGGGTTTTGGGGGTAAAGTTTATATAAGCTTCTGCACTTTAAAGATTTCCACGTTGCTTTAGCATTTCAGGGAGAGAGCATGAGAGAGAGAGAGAGAGAGAGGGAGAGGGAGAGGGAGAGAGAGCGAGAGCGAGATGAAATTGAGACATGGAAGAATTTATTGCCCAGAAAATTCCATTCTGCTATCTGATTCGAAAAGTCCAGTCCCCCCAGCTTCGGAAAATCTATTTTCCACATTTTAATACCCTGCAGAACAGTCCTCATAACTCATCCGAGTGTGTTAAGCACAGTTTTATTAGATCTGAAACAAATTTTGGTGGGGAGATACTATAGGTCATTAACCATGGAGTAATTTTATCCTTGTTTCCCTAATGATGCCATAATGGCGAGCGAATTTCTTAACTAAAGACCAAAGAACATTTTGAAGGTCAGTTTCATCTGTGAGCTCCTTCAAGCGCTTCTCGGAGAAGATTGGAAAACTCGCCGATTTTTTGAAGAGTCATTAATAATGTGAAAGCTGAAAGAGCTCTCTCCCATTTGCGTTCCTGCTTTTTACCTTTTAATTTTATATCGCTTTAGTCCCTTTCTTTTTCTTCCTCACTCTCTCTCTCTTTTTAACTCTCTTCTGGAGTGGCCCCTCATGCAGCTGAAAAATGAAATGGGCCATTCCTGAGGGCATCCTGAGCTGAGCTGAGGCAGGGCAAAGATCCAGGAGGGGGAAAGGGCAGCCCTGGCACTGGGTGTGCACCACCACAGCCCAGCACCTGCTGCCATAAATGAACCCCCAGCATTCCTGGGTGCCTGGCTAAGGGGCATCCTGCTCCCCCCTGCTCCTGTAAATCAGGAGAGTGGTTGTTTGAGCCTACAGCACTGCATCCCTGCTAAAGGAGGGAGAGGGACAAGGCTGTCCCCTCCCTGCCTAATGTGTGTTTTTACTCTGTCTGAACAAGCTCACATATAGACCTCTGAGGGTTGTGCTGGCCGAGTGACCTCTGCACTGAGAATGAGTGTGCCTGAAGGTGCACATGCCTCTGAGTCTGTGTGTGTGTGTGTGTGAGCTCCATGTGTCAGGGGCCATGCGACATAGCAGGGGGTTCTGCAGTAGCGATATATCTTATTTTTTAATGGATATATATCCACACCTGTGTGTGAATTGCCATTATGGATATATAGATACATTGCAAATGGATTAAATTGCTAAAACAATAAAATAGCAATAAGCTGTATAAGGATTACATGTAGCCAGTCTACACACATGTTCTGGGACTGCAGGTGCTTGGGGGGGCACATGGAGTAGGAATTAAGGTGTGCAATATTCAGTTTTTGTGGATTGCTGTGCTCAAGATTAGAGTCTATATGTATGTTTCATACATGTTTGGGGGAGCACATAGGGTATCTGATAGAATATTGATTTATAACTCTGTGCCTGCGTGTGTAGTGAAAAGGTAACAGGCTCAGACTGTGTTTGTGTGGGGGGTGTGTGGTGGGGTTTCTGGCTGTACCACAGGCATCAGTGGCAACAAGAAATCTTTTGGTATGTGTGTGGTGCACTGGAGGCCTGGCACATGTGTGTGTAGGCATGCGCAGGGGGTGTGTGCCCCAGAGAAGGGTTTGTCTGTGCCTTCATTAGAGAGCTCCTGGCAGTGAGCAGGCCTCTGTGTTTATGTGTTTTCCTCTCCCTGGGTGTGTACGCTTCAGGCGCCTGCATGTGTTGCTTTTGCAGATGATATGGGCTACATCCTCAGCTGATGTAAAGCAGCACCAGAGACTGAAGCAATTTACACCCACTGCTACTCCAGCACAGCCTTAGGCTGGAGGCAGTGGGTCTGGGGGTCTGGGCTGAGATGCTTTTCCATACCATGGGAATGGATGACTTCCAACCTGAAACAAGACCTTCTCTCATCCCCCTCTGCCCCCTGTCCCCCAGCCTATCACTCACATTTGAGGCAAGAACTATGGGGGGATGTGTGTGTGTCTATTTGGGGAGGGAGCGCTCTGAGGGGAGGGGGGCAGTGTGGTGACACACTCTGCTCCCAGATGTGATACCAGCGATAATTTCAATTTTATGCCTTTGTTATGGCTTTAATCACTTTCTTTATGCGTTTTGTTCCAGCGATCAGGGAGAGACACCTGATAGGCAAAAAGGATATCAGGGGAACAATTTTTATTTGGAATGTGGTGAGAAGTCTAATTAGAATTTGAATTCTGCTGAGCCTTGAAATGGTCGGTACTTTATCCTGATCGCCTTAGATATTGTTTCGAGTCAATCATCTGTCATAGTGCGGCACGCTGGAGAGAAAGGCTCTCCATCCAGCCTGGTCTCTCTGTCGGGCTGGGGGCTGCTGCTGGGGAAAGGAAGGGTGACAAGAGGGAGGGCACTGGACTTGGCTCTGCCAGATAGGCTCCCTGGGAGCAAGCACAAAGGGAGAAAACCCTTGGCACAGAGGTTTGTCTTGCTGTGTACTCCTAGCCCTGCTGTGGGGTGCTGTCTTCTGGCCCCCCTCTCATCATTGCAGGGCTGTCCCCTTCTAACAGGGATGAGGAGGATTGAGGAGGACTTTCAGCATACGTGTCCCACCAGCTGCTGCCTGGGAGACGAGCACCTTCTCAGAGCTAGTGAGCTCCACGTGAGTTGAGGATTTTGCTGCTATCTCTGCCGTGCTGATTAAACACTCTGGAAGGTCAGTTCTCCCACAGACAGACAGCTAGGCTAGGATGGATGGATGGACAAGTGTGGGTGGGAATGAGATGGGTGGGAAATGTATCCATCTGATACAAATCCATTCAGATAGATTCATATGGGACAGAGGCAGAGGTGGTGAACCAGTGACACACAGGGTTGGATGTGGAAAGGTGGGATTGAAGATGGATGTGCCTTCTCAGACTAAGGACAGTAGGCACTCTCATGGAGGGATTTTTTCAGACTCAAGTTGATCTAATTTCATTTGTGCTACTAGAACACAAGAAAAACAAGGACCTGGGAACATGACAAGACACACAGCAATGTTTGCAATCCTTTTGGCTTTAAACTCTGTTCTTATTAGTTGAAAAAAACAAAAAAACCAAAGAAAATACACACACCTCCACCAAACCCATTATGAGTCCTAGCATTTAAAAGCTGAAAGCCACTCCAAAGCTCACCAGAACATGTCCAGTAATCCCTCCTCCTTGTCCCCAGTCCGCAGTGCCTCCCCTTGGTGAGACCACAGCTTTCAGTCCTGATCAAATAGCTGCAGTATGGAGTTTGAGATGAACTGCACAATGGTGTTACCCCTGCTACTGAGGAAAAGGAGGCACACAGGCAGGACTGCAGCATGATCTATGGACCAGGAGAGATGAACTGAAGAGAATCATGAACAATAGAATCATTCCGAGATTCCTAAACTTAGGGAAGTTGATGGTAAAGCCTTTATTCTGTGCCATTCCTACTCTTTGAGGTGGTGCCTCATTCTGAATGCAACATAAATGTCTGTAACATGAAAGATACAGATTGGTTTGGCTGTTGAGGAAAAGACAGTTGAATGTTTTGCCTCCTGAGAGAAGCAGAAAATGACCTGGGACTGGGGGCTAATTAAGAGAGTTGCAGGCATCTGCAAAAATTTGCAGATAGGAAAGCCATTTGAGTAGTTCTTTCTAAAATGTCAGCTTTAGGTTTCAGAACTGACATACTGAGATGGGTGTACGCAGCTCGTGCCTTTCTCAGCTACAGTCCAGGCTGTCTGCGACTCAGGCAGACATCACTGTATGTTTTTATGTTCAGTTCCCTCTTTAACAAATCAGCAGTGCAATACCTTTTTTTCTTTTTCTTCCATCTACTTTTTTTTTTTTTTTTTACACTGAGAAAGTGGATAGTGTCAAAGCTTATTTCTAAGGACTCATCTACAAATCCTTTGATAGTCTTGTTAACAACCTTGGAATGTCTGACAGTAAAGTCAGTCTTTCATTTACACCTCAAAAATGCATATAGGATTGCAAATGGAGAGCAGCAGACATTAAATATACTTGCATATATGTAATTAGAAAATGGTTTAGCAGTGGACTTAGCAGTGTTAGGTTTAACATTGGACTCAATGATCTTAAAGGTATTTCCCACCTATATGGTTCCATGATTCTGTGATGTGCTGTCATTCCAAGTATATTCAGTTTTGAGTCCTAAAAATGCAATTCTGGTAAAGCAGGAATGTACTAAGTAAAAATCCCATGCTACCACACAAGCTGTACAGTCCAGCCATTAAGCCAACATGTTCATGTGAGGGAGAAGATTACTGAGACCCCAAGGCTCTCTGCTCTGATTATGCTTGGTCCCAGGTGTGGGGTTGTCACATGGCAGGAGAAGTGCCACTGATCCGGCCTGCACTGGGAGGATGGGCCTTGTCATGAGGCTGGTGTGACTGCAGGACCTTGCTGATGTGGAAGAATCCCACTCTGGCGTCTCCTCTGCCTGGATCAGCAAGACACTACAGCAATTACTCCCTCATTTTGGCCCAGTTTATGGTTCTTATCTTAGGAGGATCTGGACACAAAGTGCTGGAGCCCACTTCCATTGCCCTGTTCCTGGCTCCAAAAATAAATACCACTATTTGCCTCCCTCCTTGGGTTGTGGGTGTGTCAGTGTGTGTGAAATTATAGCTGATCTGTGCTCCTTGCCTTAAGCTTTCAAGCTTAAGGAGAATGAAGAAGGAAATAATAATATTTTGTATTCTGATGGACCTACCTAAAACAAAAGAATACGCCCCCCCCCCCCCCCCCCCCCAAGCCCTTGTGAACACTGAGCTACAGATTTGGCCTGAATCCTCCTTATCTTCACTGGAGCCATAATCCTCAGGGTTGTGCAAAGCTCTTTTGACTCAGGGGAGGTCTGGAGGGAAGACTGGATTGGAGACAACTTGCAAGGACCTGGATTTTTGTGCCATTCTGGAAGGCAGAGTGCTAATTCTAAGCCTTGATTGTCATTGAACTCTGCCTTCATGGAGTAATGTTTACTGTGCCAAATGGATCTTTATGCATCATGTGCTTTGTTCATGCTCAAATGTCAACTGATGGATGTTCAGTTGTTCTTGATGGCCTCCTGGTTTCTGCAGCCTGCTTTACAGCCCACTCAGTAACACAGGAAAGGGCCAGGAACTGAAACCAGGGAGAACTGAGTGGGGAGAGCTGCTGTAGGCACTGCCAGCACAGGATGGGAAAGGGTGCAGAAGGATCAGAGGAAAATCCAGTAAACAGGTCTCACTAATTTAAATCTCAGTTGACTCTACTTGTTCTTATGTTGTGATACTCTGAATGACTACTTTCTTTTTCTTCTCAGGTTTTGGATATAGAACTGTTTAGATGAAGAATACCAAACAGCTCAGCCCGTATTATCACTATTGTTATCACTATCATTATTATCATCACCACTATTATTATTACTACTACCATTTGCCTCCTAGCACACCTCAGAACAAAGACCCCTGTTGTGCTGAGCACAGTACAAATGTACTGGGAAAAAATAAACGAATGCATGTTGACTTGCCTGAGTTTCCATAATGTGACAATGTCAGGTCCAGGAATATAAACTAAACCTCTAAGTTGCTCTTGCTGAGGCAGGCATGGCCATTGTGTGCCTTCAAGCACTTTGAGCAGGTCTTTTGAGTCATGACTACACCATGCAGCTGTCTGTGAGCCTGTGTGTGCACAGGACTTCTGGCTAGTGCCACACTACCAGCATTGCTAATGACAAAGCCAGAAGGAACAGATTTAACTGTATCTTCTTGGGCTCCTGCTGCAATTTCAGTCCAGCTCCAGTTGGGGCATCCCTGTGAAATGCTTCCAGAGTTCCCATCCTCTCAGGTTTTGGCCAAACAGATTTTGATGTACTTCTTGCTGGCTTGGGAAGGTTGAATAACCGTGCAAAGTCTGCGTCCACTAGCTGAAGCCAGGAGATTTGTTTTAGACTATTTCTCTGACCTTCTCACTGTTTCATTCCCTGTTCTCTTATGTTTTTAGACTTATTGAAGTGCTGATTTTCCCCCCTCACTGTTCCTGAACACTCTAATCCATGCACAGTCCCACCTAGCTTGCCAACTCTGGCTGAGGTAAATTTTGGCAAAATGGCCTTAGCCTTTCCAGAAGACAAAGCTGAGACAGATGATTGTATCCAGCTCCCTGTAAAGGCAGAGCATGAAGTTGGTCATTCCCTAGGACCAACCTCAACCTAACCAACCCAGATAAGGAGACCTGATTTCTGGGTTCAAGCAAGAGAGCTCAAAAGAGATTATTGGAGAAGGTCTTTCTGGGAGAGAAGCAAAGATAAGAGCACTGTACCCTTTGTGGGTTCTTTGGGGTCTATCACATGAACCCACACCCCAGTGAAGTGCCTGCTCTGGGGACTCGGAGAGTGCTGCATGGCTCCCTTTCCCACCAGCAGCAGCCCTGTGTCTATGGCTCAGCTCTGTCCTCCCTTCCAAAATGCAGACATCCCTGGAGCTCCAAAGACTTTTCCCTAACCAGCCCATTTCCCCATTTCCCCACATTGTCCCTGTCCCACATGGTCCTGGGACAATGTGGTGCTTGCAGACTCTGAGGTGCCTCTATCATTGGCTGTCAGGTGAAGCCCTCCCTAAGCACTCCAGCAAGCCCTTCTTTATTTATTTTTAAAATTCCCCTGAGCCTACAAAGGTCATTTGAACAAATTGGAGCCGACAGACATTAACTTGGAAAAAAGCCCATTGCACCATGATAAACTCTGTTTAAAGAGAAGCAAAAGTGCCAGGCAAGGGAGGACCAAATGATGAGAGATTTGTCACTGTTACCATAAGTTTAGGAGTTGAGAATGTCAGCTCTGGCCTCACCGTCTCCCATTCTGCATTATTACACATTCCAGCTTTGCTGTTTCCACTGCAGTAGCTCCTGACAGAGCAAATGGACTGAACTGGGATGTTGTGCAATGCTACAGGGACAGCCATTCCCAGTGCTAAGGAGATCATGAGGGCAAATTGAACTGGTGGGCCATATACACAGTGAAGAGGGAGGGAACCAAAGCCCAAAGATGACGTGCTTCAGTCCAGGTCCCACAGACAATCACCATCTGAGCTGCCAACCAGCCTCAGACCGTAAGTGTCCCCCTTCCAGTCCCCAATCCTTGAGCCTAGTTTGCATCTCTGTGTGATCTCAGGAATCCGTGCAGGAGTGGGGAGATGAGTGAGGTTTCATACTTCAGTGTGTACCTGGCTAGGGAACACAGCACTGCCATAGCTCTGAGCCCACCCTCCACTGAGGACACAAAACCAGGTGCCTCAGCCCAGACACTGAGGTTTATCCTTCAGGGACCTGCATTGCAGAGATAACCTCAACAAGCCATGGCCATTGCCAGCTCTTCTCTGAGACATTGGGGATGGTTCTTTCCCTTCAGCTGACAGCCAGGAGAGCCACCTGAGGGGTGGAGGGAGATGG
Organism: Molothrus aeneus; assembly: GCF_037042795.1. Taxonomy (NCBI): domain Eukaryota; kingdom Metazoa; phylum Chordata; class Aves; order Passeriformes; family Icteridae; genus Molothrus; species Molothrus aeneus. The sequence goes on from NC_089653.1 coordinate 7,837,943, forward strand.
AGAGGGAGAAATCAGATGTATCAGTCTTAGTCAGTATGACTGCTGATGGAGCCTGTGCTCTGTCCAAAGATATATCCTAATGCCTCCCATTCAGTTTGCACATAGTTTCTTTATGCTTTGCTTAGTGTCCTTGAAGCAAAGGCAATTGGTTTCTCCTCTCCTCTGGGCATCATGTTGATCCAAGTGGCTTCAGACCCCTGCAGAGCCACAGCAGCTGCCAATTGTTCTGACAAGCCAGGATCAAATCTCAGAGAAGAGCAGGCCTGGGACTGTCACGCTTACCTGGCCAAGTTCAGGCCAGGGCTCCCTCTACCCCACAGCGGAGGAGAAACAAACTTCTCCAACTGCAGATCAGCACAGTCAGAAGTGGCAAGAAGTGACTAACACATCTTACAGACAGGAACCAGGCCATGGTTCTCCTCATGTCTCTTTCTTCTGCAAAAATGAAATAGTAGTTTTTGTGCTCACATTTTGTCTGGGACAATTACTAGGATCCAGTGCAGTGAGCCCAGACTCAGCACTAAAGGCCTTCTGCAACCACTGAGTTATAAATAGCATCTGGCTAACCAGGCTGAGAATTTAGAAGTGTCTCAACATGGGCACTGCAGCTACTGTCACCATCTAGGCAAAACTGTCAGCTGCAGGAGACCTGTTCCTGATCAGTATCCCTTGAGGTCAAGAGTGGCCCCAAGTCCTGGCAGGACTGGATGCCTGGGAGGAAAGCCTTAGCCACATATCCAGCTGTGAAGAGCACCAAGAAGGTCTCTGCTGCTCACATGTGGCCCTGTGCCCAGCAATCCCTGTCAGGAAGAAGGAAGGCCAGGCTCTTCCCTGGGTTCTTTTCCAGGTTGCAGCTGCAGCTTAGCAAACTCTCCTCCAGCCCTGGGTGCACTGTCCCTCTGCAGCACTGGCATAAACGGGATGGCCAATTGCTACGCTTGAGAGAATTCCAGTCTTGGCTGAATGTTCCCAATCCACAATGACCTTTGTTCCAACAGTGAATGGTGTTAACCTCAACTTTCTGTGTTTGGGCTCCCTGCCCAGCTTTATGGTTAAGCGTTACAGCAATGTCTTTCCCACTGCCCAGTTTCTCTCTTGGAAAAGAAGATCTCATTTCTGCAATGCTGCAGTTAGACCTGTTTGACCTTTCCCTCTCATGTGGATGTCCAGACAAGTCAGAGGGGGCTGGGTGAAGATGGGCAATGTCCTCACACCACAGAAACAGACAATTTACCTGATTGCCTGCACCATTCCACCTATGATTTCCTCAAGGCTTGCTTTTCAGTTCTGCCTGCACCCACAGTCAAGGTCAGGTTATGTTTTCCCTCCAATTCACACTGCAAACACCAGTGGTCAACCCTGAATGACCCATTCAGCTGGTCCCTGCTGATCTCTGGCCATGAGACGTGGCTCACCCCACACTGACCTTCAGAGCCACCTCCCTCTGCTTTGTTGTGGCTTTAGAAATCACTTGAGCATGAAAGCCCTGGGCACAGGAAGTCCATCAGGGCAATTGTGCCCCAAATCCCACGTTCCTCATCTCTTACCCTATTGCAGCCCCTTTCTTCTGAGCCATCCTGTTGGGGTTATGCACCTCAGTCCTGCATAAAACAAGACATCTAATTCTCCCTGTAAGTCCATGCCCTGCCTCTCAGTTCAGAGGATAAGCCTGGTCCTGTTGGTTTTCAGCTATTTTGGTTTAATGGCTGTCTTTTACTAGGTGTATGGGACATAGTCTTGATCGTGCTTAGGCCTGATATTTCTGATCTGTAGGTAAAAACAGCAATAGTGACTCTATTACTGCACCTAAACCTTACAAAACAGTCGCAGCTGCAAGCAGAACTAGGGCAAGCGTTGAGAAAATGTTGTAGAAGTATTCCAGTTTCAATATAATTTCTGTATAGTAGCGTTGCAATGGGATTTCCTGAAGAATGTGTGTAGAAATTAAAAGCTCTTTTTCTAATAGATTCCTTCAGCTTTCTAAAGCGTGTTTTCATTGGCATTATTTTAGAAGTATTTTTCTCCTTTTAGAAGTATTTTTCATAGAAGTATGAAGCCTCTTCAGTCAACTTAGGTTACAGATAGGAGTTTTAAAACTGGGGTTAAATATGCTGGAAAACAGAGTACATTTCTACTGATGGCAATTCTTCATGCAGATTTGACCTTTGGGGGAAGAGGAAGGTTGTTTTGTAACCAAAATATTCTCTTGCCAAAATGTTGCCCTGGTAACTGATGCTGTAGAGAGCAGCCTGGATCCTTACACTATCCATTAAAGAGAATCTGACTCAGGAGAGCAAGGGGTGGATGCTGGAGAGCTGTCTGGTGATGGCTGAGAAGGGCTGGAGGTGCCAGACATGCCTGTGTGAGGAGGAGGGAGGAAGTGTGTGGGATGAAGAGCCATGAACAATGAGTGCAGGATGAGACTCACAGGGGCTCAGGTGGTTTGAAAGACTGATAGTGGCAGAGATGGTGTTGGAGGCCGTAGGAGCATGGCAGTATCCATATGCATGGAGGGTCTAATGCAATGCCTTCCCCAAGATGCAGTGATGTTTTGAGATTCCCTCCCTGCTGTAGCAAAAATTGTTTTCTGGGCATCCCCTTTCCTTATCCCCCAGCTGTAGTCATTCCACACCAGCCTCAGCCCTACCTTCCTGGCCCCATCAGCCCCACCTCACCAGTAATGAGGGGGGATGTGTGGTCTGCCTTTCCTGTGCTCCTGCGCTTCCCTCTGGATCCCAGCAACAAGTTTAATTGGAAAAAAACAAGGCTGACTTGGAGGCAAGGCAAGGAGGCAGGGAGAGCCTGTGCCAGCTGACACCATGATCGATTACCTGGAACTCCACCTGACACTGAAATTAGGGTTTTTTAATGATAGGCCGACTCTCCCTGGATGTGAAATTCAAATGATCTCCAAAGCTTCCCTGTGACCATCAGTCGCTGCACGCAGTGGTACACGCCACATGCAGGTACTTTGTCTCTGTCACTGCTGAAAGGACATTGTTATTACCAACAACTCTTTGTATTAACCAGTCTCCTACCTAATAGACAACACTTTACGTTCTGCACCGTTACCCAGTCAGGGCTGCTGTGTGCCTGAGAGACACACGCTTCCCCTCAGCTCCCCTGGGGCAATGGAAAGCCAGTGCTTAAAAAGAGACACCAAAATGGAGGATGCACACACACCTTGCTCCCCTGCTGCCTGCTCTCTCTTGTGTTGGGGGGTGGTTTTCATTTCTTCTCAACTGCAGGCCCACAGCACAAACTGGTGGGGCAGGGGCTGGCTGCACTGGGATGTGCCAAGGTGCCTGGCAAGTAGGTAATTGCCTGAGTTTCTTTTGGATGACAGAGGGGAGCTTTTCCTCCCATGGACATCTTTCCCATCCCAGGGCAAAACTGGGGGAAGCAATACTCCAGGCAGCTTTCCCCATCTTTATCATGCTTGGTGAGCTATTAAGGAAGTGCCTGGTGCACTGGTAGCCTCCCATGCCAGGGCAGGGTGAGAGAAAAGCCATCTCATCTAAGAGTCCACAGTGTTGCTGAGCCCTGGTGTATCTCAAAGCTTTGGCACCTCTGTGGAGGGGTTGTCACTGCTGGTGGAGGCTGTCTCCTAAGATATTGTCCCCACCTTTCTTCCTCATCTCTTGACCACTTTTGCCTGGCTCTCTGGAAGGCAGAAGGAAGAATGCTGTGAGTGGGAGCAGCTACTCTGTGGCCATGACCTGAGCATTGACTGTCTTTTCTTACAGGAGATGACAAGAGAAGGACCAGTTTTCTCCTTCTGATGGACAAGGATGGAAAGGAGGTGATGATAAAAAGAGAAGGGGATTAAAAAAAGTTAAATAATGTAAATACAGCATAGAGAGCAGTAGCCTGTAAGCCACCATGCATTAAGGAGGATTTCCTACACCTTCTTGCTTTACTGAATGAGGATTTGGAAATCCACATGGAGGGAAGATGTCCCAACACAGAGAGTGCTGTGGTTATAGAGTCTTCTAACAGCACTGTGGAAGGCTTCATCACCAAAGGGAGTCTTTGGCTGTATTGTAAAAGTTTTAACAAGGAGGGAACACAAATTCTGAATAGTGGAGATGTTGGGAGGAAAAGGGAAAGGTCCTGCATCTGAAACTGTTCACTGCAAATCCAGATTTCCCCCTGTGGCAGGCACAGTGAGAAGGTTAGATGGGGACACCAAATGTTTCCAGCTCCAGCAGGAATTGCTTTGGGCTGTGTTGAATGAGAAAAGCTGGACACACATGGGTCAGGACAGAACTGCAGGAAGCTATAATTCAGACCTTCTGGTTTGCCTCAGCAAGTGAAATGCTGGGTGATGACACTGACATTTTTTCAAAGACTGACCTCTACAGTGCCCATTTCTTCCTTCATTTAGGTACCAGCATCGGCATATTTAATAATATACTCCATGCAGCCTCAGTTTCCCCTTGCTTATGAGATGTTTCTTGTATTTGATAACTTTTGGCCATCTTTGACAAGGAAATGCTCTATGAGTTGCCATGGAAAAAAATCACATGTTCTCTCAGTGCTTCAACTCTCCCTTCCCATTTTACCTATATTGTTGAAGGTTGCCTTTTCTTAAGTGAATGCTCAGCACCAAGCACCCCTTGGCTGCAGCCTCAAGTCTCCTCTGTGGCCATGCCCTGGGGAGCTCAGACCCCTTCAGTGTGGGAGGGGGTCAGTCCTCCAAGGTGGTGTGGTGCAGTGGGAGGGCAGTGCCGTGCTTTGGTGGCACGTGGGATGGATGCCTCTGCCCTGTCCCACCCCCAGCCAGCTCAGTGCAGGCGCTGGTGCCCTCGGCAGCCTGTGCTGATCGCCCTCCAGCGAGGTTCCTCTGGGAGCTGAGCAGAGGGGATGCATGCAGACAATGTTCCCTGCTTTCCTCCATCGCCCGGTGAGCAGCCCCTAATCTGAGGGGCGTGCCAGTATTAATGCCTTTAATAACGACGGATCAGATCGTATGAAGAGTTTTAATTGATGTCTATATCCCTGGAAACATAAAAACAGCCATGTGAGCGTCTTACCACTATTATTTTATCAAAGGTTTTGACGTGGCTGCTGCATAGGAGATGTCAGGGAAAAAATTCATGTCTGCAAGGCACAAACAGGCGAAGTAATGGGATATAAATCAAAAACAGTGAAAGGGGAAAGTGGTTAGTCACAAGATCATAGAGTTTTCACTAAAAGGGAGAGCAGTGAATTCTCAATACAAGCAGTAGAATCCATTCATTCTATGGTGCTGTCAGCCCTTTCTCCCTCCCCGTCCCCAGTACCTCAACTCCCTGCCCTAAGGACACACAGTCCTGGGCCAGGGCTGGCCATCTTGGATCTGCCTCCTGGTCAGAATGGTGAGTGGCATTTCTCTTCTTTGTCCCCTCCTAGTTGTACAGAAGTCATGGAAACATAGCCCAAAAGCAGGGTTACGAATAGCAGCCCCTTTTCTTTGGCTGGTCAAGAGTGTAGGTAACCTTTTGGTAGGTTTGTTTACTTTGCCTCACGCGGTGGTGTGTGAACACAGAAATGGTTCTTATTACAAAGAGGACAAACTGAAGTGTGGGAGACAAAAGGGGCTGATAGGTTACTCTAGGCTGGTGCAAAGAGGAGGAAGGAAAGCATTAATTGAGTTCACCTTGTTTGCTTTGGGGCAACTTTAGGACACCACCATGCAATGCCAGGAGGAGATCAGTTGCAGATCTGCTGCTTTTCAGTGACTACTTCTGGCCTTCAGGACACAGGAATGGCTGGGACCCTTTTGATGGCTCATGACACTGTTTGACCACGTTGTCCCCTTTCCACAGCCAGAGCCTCACAGAGCTCATCCAGTGGACCAGGACAACCAAGAACCACCTGTGAGACCCTTACAAACCGTTCCTGCACTGATACCTTGCAAACTAATTGTTTCTTGTGGCCAAAGTGTCCCACAGGATGTTGTTCTGCCACAGGAAGGTGTTCAAACTGGCCAACAGCTGGGAAGCCACGGGTACAGTGTGAGAAGTGACTGCCTTTTCCAGGGCACTGCTGAGAGGAAAGCTTGCAGCATGGCTTCCTTGTCCAATTGCTTGGGTTGCAAATGTAAAAACCTGGAGAGGGGGGTAAGAGTGGAAGGAGGAGAGGAAGGGAGGAGAGGATGAAAAGGAGGAGAAACTGGTGGATAAAAAGAAATTTGAAAAAAAGTAAGTGAAATATTCAAACTGGAAAGTGATATTATAAAAAACTGCAGGGAACACGCTTGAGTGCATTCAAATTTATTCAAACTCTGCATCTGACATTGATGAATGCAACAGCTTTTTCCACAATATGTAGAGCGCACAGGGCATTTAGGATTGCAGCATCCCTTTCACTGCAGCTGTCTGGGGGTCTGTTCCGAGCGCTGTGGAGACCCCTACTCTGGGCCCTGGTATGCCCCCTTAAAGAAGAGGCCAGGAAGCCATTTGGGAAGGAACAGAAAAACAAACACAGAGGAAGGATTTCAGCAAAAGATCATGGTGGACAGATTTCAAGGCTAATCCAGCCTTACTGTGTGTGAGGTCTTTATCTTTGTGGCAGGACTCAGTTTCTCCTCTTGCAGTGGTGAGAAGTTCTTTCCAACGTGCATGAATCCATAGGAGGGGGGTTGTATTGGGATGCACAAAATTACTGTTTTTCTATAGGTCTTACAAAAATTACATAATTTAGTATATTGATATTTTAAAAATAATCATATCAATAATAAAAAATGCCAAAAAGACGCGTCAGTGCAAATATACTTTGCAAGCAAGGACTTCAAGATCCTGTTCTCTGGCACCCAGTAGCAAAAAGATCATGTGGCTCTGGACCAACATAAGACCATGAATGAGTCATCTTCCTGCAGGGAGCACTCTTGCACCCTCTTTGCACGCCTCAGTGGTAGGCTGGCACCCCAAGCGATGACTTCTACACTTCCCTCCAATTTCTCCTCCCCTTGCCTGGGAAGCATAGCAGCTTTTAGGAATAACAGGGTACAAAAGAGCTTGAGTCAACAGCCACCTGCGACTGTTCATCTCTAGATTTCATGCTTGCAGGGTTTTTTGGGAAGAGGATGGATGGAGTTATCTTTCCGATGGATGCTCGTGGAAAGAGGTGCAAACCTGCCAATGTGCCAAGCAGGCACTGAGAGAGCTCCCACTTTCTCTTCCACCTCTGTATGTGGACAGAGCTCATCTCTGCAGACTCACAGCACAGCAAGAATTTCCATGGACATGCCTTGAGGTACTGAAGCTGGCAGAAGGCTGGGAGGCAGCCTGGAAGACCTGGCACCCTCAGCAGAATGCAGATACTCATAGAGAGGGTAGGATTCCTTCCTTCCTTCCTAGTCTCTCTTCCCATGGATGCCTGAGACAATCTCCGATAATTTTATTTTTTTCTGTGTCCTAGGCTTTTGTTTCTTCATGTTAGAAAGAAGCTGATGTCTAGGACATAGGAGACCTGAGTTCAGCTCCCAGATCCACAGCAAACTCCCTGTGTGGTTTGGGTCAGGTCACATCAACATTGCAGGCTGAATTCCCCACATGTGATGTGAGAGCAAGTATGTAGCAGCCTGGTGGTTTTTTAAACAAGAGATGTTTTTACGGTGCCATCATTGCAGACTGTCATGTTTTCCACAGTGTCTTTATGCTACTGCACTATATATATATAACACCTATAATTTCTGTTTTAGTCTGTTTTGTGTTTCCTTTCTTTCTCCTTTCCTTTTCAAATCTCCTCTATGCTACTGTGGCTCCATCTTTTGCTCAGATGGAGACCACTGTGTCTGACACATGAAGACGTTTGGCTGCTCCAAAGGCTGGCCTCCACGATCTGAGTGGGGCCCTGTGAAACAGGGGTTTCCTGCTCTTTGCTCTCCAGTGCTCTGCACAGCTCCTGTCTGAAGGGGCAGAATGCAGATCTGACCCGGCTCTGGCAGTCTCCCTACCAGAGCAGCGACCTGGGAGAAGAGTGGGTGGGTCACTCTGTGGGGCAGCACCAAATGCTGGGGCCCATCCTGGTGTGTGCTGAGAAACTGCTGTACCCCAGAATCATGCCTGGACCAGCCTGGAGGCAGTGGGAGCAAGGCCAGGTCCCTACCAGAGGTTAGTGCATGGAGTCCTCACCTGAGCCCTGTCATAGAGATGGGCCGGATAGGAAGATAAGTGGTGGGGAAATGCTTCAGGAACACAGGTATGACAGGTTTTTGAAGAGGGACCTTGATTTGTGCAAGGTAATAAAGGAGTCCAAATTTGAGCCTATTTCCTCCAAGTTCAGCTTTTCTGTGGCCCCTTGCTTCTAGCAAGGATCATTTCTAAGTCTTTAGGAAGACCTTTGGTGGAACTGGTATCTGGTTCATGGTGGTTTCAGAAGGCCGCTTAGGCCAACGCTGGACAGTCAAAAAGACCAAGTAAGAAGCAAGAAAGTCCACTGTGTCCTGGGAGTAGGATATCCTCATAATGTCTCTCTTAGGATGGCCTTGGGAAATGACACTGCCTTGCCCATGTCCTCAGAAGGACAAGATCAGAGAGGCCACCTCTCCCCCTCCCACTGTAGATCAGTCTCTGCAGATGGGCAGGGAAGGCCCTGCCAGCCTGGGATCCTGCTCATGAGGTCCAGTAAATGGTTTGGGGATATTTGCTGTGGCCTGACAGGGGAACCGAGAGCTTCTCCCTCTCACTGTCTCTCATTTTCTCTTTAGATCGTCGTCATGGTGTAAACAAACAAGCTAAACTCTGTGAGATTTACAGTGCCCAGCTTCGGTGGCTTCCAGTGCGGCGCAGTGAGATATTTCTGTACAGGCAGGCTAAGCACTTTCCATTTTATACCTCAGCGGCTTTATAGCATCTTAAGGATTTCTGTGCATGCCTGGCTTCACTCAGAGGGAAAAAAATCAAGCTTGTAAATAAATACTAAATATATATGAACAAAAAAGACAGAAGGGAAGCGAGAGGGACGCACGCACACACACGCGCGCATGCACACTTACCCGCACTGGCAGAGGGAAGCAAGGGGAGATGCAGAGATAGAGGGGGCTGAATGAGAGATGGAGAGACAAGAGATAAAAAAGAAAGAGCCAGCTGAGCAGCAAGCTGAGGACGGGCTCTCCTCCACCACAGCCAGATGGAAAGAAAATAAGCCAGAGTGAGCAGCTTTCTGGCAATTTGGGGAATATTAATTTCCCATCGGGTCAGATGAATGACTCTGCCTGAGGTTAAGCTGAAATAGCAGGTGAAGGTGCTCTGTTCTGTCACAGCCCTCAGCCCAAACTCAGACACCCCCATTGGGCTGCTACCCCTGTACTCTGCCCCTGTGTCATTTTGCCTCTCTGCTGTTTGACAAGTCCTTCCTGCAGTCAGATCTGCTCCTGACCCCAGATCAGGAGCAAGCTCCCAGGAGCAGAAGCTGCACCTGGCTCTGCAGGACTCCCGTACTGGTGACTCCTGGGCTGAGCCACTCTCCTGTGCTCAGTTCCAGTGGGACAAGAGTGGCAGTGTTCTTCCTTCCCATTTTTGTGAGTAACCAGGTTTTCTCTCTCATCTTTGCCAAAAGGACAAAAATACAGCCTTTAGCCTGAAGCAGGATCACAGCAGGTTCTGGTATTCCCGGATTTCAGTGCTAGTGTAGGTAAGGTATCCCCAAAACCCCACTATATAGCTTCTCTGTCTTTAATATCAGCAACATTTCCTTGAACACTTGCTGCCTGGTGAACTCCTAGAAATGAGCTCCAAGGCAGGATTTTTGTGCTTTGTGTTTTGTTTTGATGTTAACGTGTTTAATCCCCAGTCAGGATCTTCCACCTGCACCTGTAATACGGAAAACAAGCTCAAGGGCCAGCTGCATATGGCAGGACACAGCAGCAGGACAGGTTTCTTGTAAGATCCTTTGTCAGTCCCAGCACTTAGCACCAGCTCCACAGCCCCAGTACGTGAACATGAGCCTCCTCCATGCTTTCCAGGTCTCACTGCACCATATTGTCCCAGCACTAGGGTCAGGGCAGTGAAAGAAGAAGTGACATCACAGTGGTAACCTAAGGAATCGTTGCCAGAGATGGGAGCCAAAATTTGATTTCTGCAGAATTGCTATTGTGTCATCCAGGGGGACCACACCACACACTGGGTGACATGCAAGCTGACAGCTAGCAGGTGTGATAGAGCTGCTGCAGCTCTGCATCCAAATGTGAATGTGGTCACCCTCACATCCTGGCCGAGCTGAGCTGAAGGAGCCCTGGGAATAAGGGCTGCGGCCAGTGGTTTTACATACAAACAAGGCCAGTGTGAGGATAGTATGTCTGCCATGGCTTTTCTGTCACTTGCCTCATGTGGTTTCCCTTCCTTAGTCCTGGCACATGCTGACCTTTCCTGATGTTGGCTGGTTTATCACAGCAGGAGGTCTGTGTGCTCCAGCTTTTAACCAGGCTGCTGCTCATGTGAGCATCCAGGACAGACTAAATTTGTGCATTTGGGGAGCAAAAATCTCTGTCCACAATGCACAGGGGCATGTCCTGCCCCGCTGTCCTGGAGGTGACCTGGCTGCCAAGGAGATGTCAATTCACACTTCCTCAGGGAAAAGGCTGCATGCCATGCAGCAAATGCAGGCAAATGCCTGCAGCTCCCTAGCTTTCCCTTGAATGACCTGCACCATGAAATGCTGCTTATGAGGCTGCATGAAGTAGCTGGGCCAAATTTTGTTCTTTGTGTGGTGCGAAAATGTTCGTGCAAGGCTGTGCTGGTGGGGCAATCCCAGGCTTGAGTGTGGCTGGCTCCATCTCCAGGTGTGAGCCCACCCTGCTCTGCTCCCAGTGCTGGCTCCCAGTGCTGGCTCCCAGTGCTGGCCTCCTGCCCAGAGCAGAGGGGCTGCTGGGCTGGGGGAAGGGACTGCCCTCCCCTGGGTCGCTGACAATTTCTCACCATTCTTTCCGTGCCCGGGACTCGCTTCCCCTTCTCAGATATTAAGTATTCAAACCTCATTTACATCCTTATTTTTCAATTTGCTGCCACAGTAGTTTAATTTATTCTATATAATTTCTTTTTCTGAGGGGACATTAATCATTGCCCTGTGCTTTTTGGCGCCTGTGGGATATGTGTGTGTTTTTTTTTTAAATCAATAAAATAAAGCAACCTTCCTTCCCTCTACCCACCCCCCCACTCCTCCCCACCCCCAACGTGCCCCTTTGCCAGAGGAGAGAAATATCATTTCTCCATCCATTTTTTTACCCCCATTGTTTCCTTCGATTTCAGCCCAAACAGATTAACTTGTCTTTTTTATTTCTGATGAAATGCTGTGTGAATAGGGTGTCTGGGTGGGGAGAGCTTCTGGCTGGTGCTGCCCTCTGTGTCACTCAAAGGGCGGGTTTAGGATGACGTCCCTGCTGAAGTGCTGAAGCCCAGAGCCTCTGGAAGGGGAAATTTGGAATTTCCAAAGCCAGATCTTGGAAGGAACAAGCCTGCTTTTGGGGAAGGGATGACTGATTAGCTGGGGAGGATGCAAAATCACTCAGCCCAAAGAAGTGCAAGCATGAAGCCCTGAAGACAGGGCAACGTCTGCCATGACATTCTAAGGGAAAAGAGCCATAATCATGGGGAAGAAAGAAGAAGAAGAGAGTTTGAAGGAGGAAGAGAGAAAGAAAAGCAAAAAACCAATAAAAAGGAAAGACAAAATAATTTGGGAAAAAGAGAAAGACCAGAGTGCCAGAGCTTAATGGCTTTTCCATTTGACTCTAGCTGATTCAAACACAAGGAAGAGTGGTTTGTTCTCCAGGCTTAGCCCAGTGTGGGGCTCATGGGGCACAGGCTGCTCTGCCATGGGGTGTGTGACACAGTGGTGCTGCAGCATTGTGGGGACACCTGTGGGGCCCCCCAGGCTGCACAGCACAGGCCTCCTGCAGGGCACAGCATCACAGGCTCCCCCACCACACACCCCAGGTTTTTGTCCATTACAGCTGCTTTCTTCTGTTGTTATGTAATCTCCGATAATGAAAGTCCAGTTTGAAGAGGATGCTTAATGTGGTATTAGTCAGTTGAAATATAAGTGTAAATTACATGCCTGCAGCTAGAAAAAAAATGGTTGCAGCAGAAAACATTCCTCTTTAGTAGCATAGTATAATCAAGAGAGCTGATCAAAAAAGAATTTTGATGAACCAGTATTCCATTGGTAAATGCAGAATCCTCCAAATTGAACCATTTTTGGAAATGTTAAATGTTGACTGGAATTCTTGGCAGAAGTTTGAACTGACCCAAAATGCAATGGATTATTTGGTTTTGCTTTTCTCATTATATTTATAAGCTATTTTGCTTTTTCAATGCTATCAAAACAGAAACTTTAACATTATTTTCATGCCTCTGCATTGAATTTCCTTCAGAATTAACATTCTGTTCTGCCCCATTCTGTCCATTTCATTTTTCATTTCACTTCATGATGAAAATAAATGTAGAAATAACAGAATTTCCTGTAAGCTGGAATTTCTACTTTTCTATCCATTTCCAGAGATCAGCAATTCTAGGGGGTAATGGAACATTTTCCCCAACATTATGACAAGGCAGAGGATGTTACTTGGAAAATATTTATGTCTATTGAAAAGTGTCTAGTTATTGTAGAATAGGCAAAGTTCTGAACCATCTCCCAAAAATAGGGTCAAACACAGCAGGTTTGTCTACACTGATTTCCAGAGCCACCCATGCAGGGAAAGGAACTGCCATGTACGTGTATGGTCTCAATCACATCATTTGGCAAACTGCAATCAGTGATGCTGATGGAAGGAGGGGAGAGGCTGCAGCCCTCGTGCCCACCAGTGCAGGCATTGCTGTCTGAAATGTGCAGATTTCTGGGAGCTGTGTCTGTATTCTTGGTTTGCTGTCACAGTTTTTCTGTGAATGTCTATCTGTAACATATTTGAAAGGTTTTTATGGAGGAACATGGAAGTGTTTTGGACATGTAACAGAGAAAAGATGAATTCATCCTTGGCTTGCAAGAAGCATAAGCTCCATCACCCAGCCATGAGCAGGCCTGCACTAAAGACTGTCAGCACAAATCTAGAGCTCCCCTTTGCCTCCCTGAGGTCTAGGTTCAGGCTGGCAGTGCAGGACTCTGCTGTGTGGTATCAGAGAGGGCACCCTCCAACTAAGGTGTGCACCAGCCACCTTGGAGCCCTCAGGGCCCAAGGGTGGCACAGACAGATGTCATGAGCTGGTTTTGATGTGTGTGTGATGGCTCCGAACCGCAGCTCCCTCCTGGATCCAGGTGATGCTGAAAGAGCAGCATGTAAATGACAGGGACCTTGTCCCCAGCTCTCTTGTGCACCCTGGAAGAGTGATTGCTTCCAGTCATGGACCATGAACTTGCAAACACTCACACAGTCCTGTTCCTGCAGTTTGGATTGGGCTCACCACTGTCACCCAGACTCAAAGCAGACTCTTGCAGGACACCTACCCGAGCAGTGCAGCATGCCTCAGCCAGGGTGGGCAAAGCCTCTGGCCACTTGTAACTCTGAGGAAGGAACTCCTGGAATTGAGCACTTGCATCTGTGTTTCAAGCATTTTCTGTGCTTTTGTAGCTGTGCTTATGTTTCTTGCTGGTGCCTCAGGGAGCACTCTGTGAAGCTGAAATAATGTAAGATCTGTTCTGCTCAGGGTGTTTCACTCCCTGGATGGTAGGAATACTACAAGAAGACCAGATCTTGCAGTATTTCAGCCCCATAAGTGGCTCCTTGAGGCAAAGAAAGACTCATGAAGAAGAAACACAAATACAAATACCAAGATATTTGGTTTCCCAGTGTGATCTCTCTTCCTCTTCTGCTGTTCACGTACTCACTGGTATCCATGCAAAAAATAAAATAAAAAGAACCACCCTAATCACAAACCAACTCTATGTGAAGCAGATATTATGGGATATGGCTTATGATTTCATAAAATGCTTTCACATACACAAACAGTAGAGGCATAGATGGGACAAAATAAATATCAAAATTTGTCTGTGATTTTTCCATAAGATATGTGTGGGTTGGGGCCCAAATGCATGATATCATAGACAAAAGCCAACTCATATATGTTCATACACAGAATCACCATGGAGCATCTTCACAAGTGTTCCTGAACTGCCACAAGCATGGCAAAATCAGACTGGAACACCCCCAACAGCTTGGGAATTTGGTCATGTACATGTTGGAGTGTGTCTTACAAAATATGCATAGGGGCATAGTGAAATGTGCAATAATCATGGACACGTGTGTCAGAAATCGTATGTTCACGTGTGTGCTGCTGAGCAGAGGAGGGAGCAGCCAGCAGGGGTGCTGGAGGCCAAGATTTGCAAAGCTACTTAAAGTTAACTTCAGAATTTGCAACTTGTATGAGAAAAGAACCCCATCTTTTTGCCTCCTGTTCTGCTTTGGAGCTGTCTGTAACAGCCCAGATGCATTTGGGACATCAAAAACACCAACGTTGGTGGATATGGAGGGTTGTCAGTAGGCCACTTGTTTGGTACAAGGTAAACCCAAATCACATGTTTCTCAATATCCTGGGTCTTTTTTCTGGAACCTGCTTCCCTGTGTTGGGCTGGACGGCGCAAAGTGAGACTTTGGGGCAGGAAAGGTACAAGATGAGCATGAAGGTACAAGCCTGTGTCTGGGAAATGGTCCTTCCATGGATATTTCTGAGAAAATGAGTGCTTGTTCAGAGACAGGGAGGGACTGGACCTTCTATGAAAAGAATGGTGTAAAGTGCTAGAAAAAAGGACACCTTTTTTTTAAAAACCCACATGTCTCAGCCAGAACTTCTGTTCAGAGGGATGGCTGGCTTTTTGCCTGAAAGTTTGGCATGCAGAACTACTGTGGTGAGTTGTGTGTAAGGTACTGTTTTCCAGCCAGGTTTGTTCCTGGCTGTGCTTCACTTTCATTTGTTCTTTGTCATTTGTTCTTCTCCTCTTTGAAACATTTTAATTGATTAATCAGTTTGCAGAGTCATCAGCGTGTGAGGTAACAGTGTCTCTCACACGTACACAGGCCTTCCTCCTCGATCACGTCCCTGTGAGGAGAGGTGAGCAGTGGGCACCTCCACTGAGGCATGGAAGCAAGGACCAGACTGCACAGCAGCCAGAGAAGGCAGTGGTGTCCATCCAGACTTTGGACAAGTTATGGATGGGGAGCTGATTTGTGTGATGCTGGTGGGACATGGACAGTGGTGCACCACTGTCCTTGGCTGTGTGGAGCTGCACACCCTGGACACCCAGCAGGGCTGAACAAGATGCCCTGGCATCTTGGTGCCTCCTTGCAGCTGGGATGGGCAATGTGGATGTGTAGATGCCCTTCTGGAAGGAGAAGGAGGGGCTCTGATAGAGAAGTGCCATGCAGGTCTGTGATAGGGATTTGAGCTTCACAGGATGACAGTGCTGGTGGGGCACAGCCCTCTGTGTGCACTGGGCTGAGTGGTGCAAACAATGATGCTTGCTGCTGACAACCTTGGAAATTTCCTGGAATTCGAGGGAGCCAACCCCTGCTCTGGGGAAGGTGGATGCTGCGTCTCAGTCCATAAAGTCCCCAGAATGGGAGAAAGGGGTGAGAGACACACAAAGTCAGTAGTAAAAAGAAATGAAAGTCGGCAGCTTGCCACAGCGGAGTGCAGACTCTGCAGAGCTGCCTCTTTTATTGGCGCCCAGACTGGAGGGAGGTTTATGCTCTCAAACAAGCCAAATTGGAAATGGAGCACAGGCCAGAGCCCTGCATGCAGGCTGCTGCCCCTGGTGCCAGGAAGGGTATGTGGGCACCTGAAATCCTCGCCTTTCCCTCACCCTTCTCTTCTCCATCCTTCCTTCTTTCCACTCATTTTTCACTGTCCCTTTCCATGTCTCAAATTTTCCCCTTCCTATGGCTGGGCTTGTCCCCCAGTGCTGATTTCCCAACAGCTCCTGCCATCAGCTGGTACTGAAAAGCCCTTTTGGTGGTGGTGATAGGCCAGGTTGCTCAAAGGAAGCCAGTCTGGGTGGCCCAGTGAGTCTGGGAGGAGTTATCTGTGGGTCTCGATCTTTCTACTGCTTCTCTGCTAAGTGTAGAGGAGCAATTTGCATTTCAGTGTTGCATGCCTGTCCTTATGTTTCTGTCCTGCTACTAGGAAAAGAAGAAAGTGTGCAAGACATGGAAGAATCAGAGCAAACAGCAGACATGATGTTGAAGGCATAGAGAGGAGACCCATCACCCAAGGACCTGGCACATAACCTAGCATGGCCAGTGGTGGTTAGCAGCTGGATGCCAGATATGACATGAAAATAATTTCCTAATTAATGCAAAGCCTAAAGTCATACAGGCAATAGGTGGGGAGAATTGGGTGTTCCTTCCTCAGGAAGCTCCCCAAGTCTGTGCTGAGCAGAGCATGGAGACCACTGTGATGCTCCAGGATCCAGCTCTGACATGCTGAGTCTGTTCTGTAACATCCAGGAATGTCAATAAAAGAGCACTAGAGACTGAACATGAGAGATCAGTCACCAGCTACTCTGGGGACCTGAGGTCTCTTCTCTTTTCCAGCTGATTTTTTTCATGTCATTTCATTTATCCAATGCCTCAGTTTGCTGCCTGCAGAAAGCCCAAAGGGATTATGACATCTGTTGTCAGATTAAAGTGCAGTCTTGACTATGAGAGGTCAGGTACCATGGTGGGACCATTTCCAGTCTGAAACCATGCTCCCATCCCATGTGGTGCTCCACAGCCTGGTTTCATTTGCTGGGAAAAGGTCCTGCTAAAGTCAGCTCCATGCTCATGGACTGTCTTCCAGCCAGCATGCAGGGAAATTGTTTGCTCTCTTTCTTTCCTCCAGTTTTGGCTGTTGAAGCAAAAACACATAATAAAGTAAAGAGGGTTTTAATGACAATCTGCCGGCATGTTTAATATTCCAGCTTGAGGAATGATCCAGTTATGTACTGGAGCCAAGGGAAAGGATGTCATTACTTCCAGTGCACACTGAATCAGTGTCTTTGCAAAGAGAAGCAAACATCACAAAGGACCTGGCTGCTCACCACTGACCCACAAAACAAAGCCATTGCTCCAACAGATATTGAGCTTTAGAGTCGGGGCTTGCTCTCCTGTAATCACTGTGTTACAGATCCATAAAGAAAGAGAACTTGGATGTTCTATGCAGCTTTATTGAGTATTTTTTTCCCCTGCAATGCTCAATAAGGTGGTTTTTTTTTCTGCTCAGGGAAAGGTACAGGAAGTTTTTTGTACAAAACCTTGGCATTCCCCAATTCAGGTCTGAGAGAGTGATTCAGATGTGTGCTTTTGCTGCACTTCTTTGTAGCTGAGACTCTCGCCACATCTGCTGGATTTATGGCCCCAAATTGGCTCTCTCATCCAGTAATCCTTCCTGTGCACACAAATATTTGGACAACTCTCATTGTTTCAGAAGCAGACTAGCCTGTGTGGCTCCACTGACATTACCTACTCTGCCAGGCAGGTGGCTGCAGAGAAAACAGCTTTATTTATACAGTGCATTGGAATGACATAAGTGGATTCTTGATAGCAAGGAGGATGAGGGACCTCTGGATACAAGGACCAGTTGCCCTTTTCAGCCCAATTGGCAGTGGAATCTGGTCTGCTCCTGCCATCAAATCAACACCCCGTCTTCCTGGGGCAGAGCTGGATTTTGAACTGACTGGAGGTTGAATCCAGGGTACTTGTAGGGGTTCCACTGCTTCCAGATACACGAGGGCAGGCAGAAAATCAGATGAAGAACCTAAGGGTTGTAATAATGTCACAGAGTGCAAGTAGAGCTTCTTAAGAACCAAAGCTGCTTGGGGGGCAGAGCCAGAGACCTCTGAGAGCTGAAAACTTACTGACTGTTGAACTTTTCCCAGCATTTTAGAGTCAGGATTTGAGAGATAGTGTGCAGTAAAGTTAGCAAAATCATAGCAGGAATGTAACTGATTCATTCCATTGAATCCTTGTCTGAATGGAAAGAGGTCCACAAGGCCAGATGCTCAGGCTCCAAGTGGTAGCAGGGTTTATAGCTAGGTTGGGGAAAGGAAAGGTCAGCCTGGGGGGCAATGCCAAGTGAACATCTGCTGTCTTTGTGCTTGTGGGTCAGAGGCAAAAATATCTAAGAAAGGTGGAAAGAAAGGGTCTAGCTTATGATGCCAGTGAAGACAGGACCCCTCCCTTTCACTTTAAGACAAAGTTGAGCATCTCCTTTTCCCCAGGTGCTGACACCAGCCTGTCCTTTGCAGGGCCCAGGCAGTCTGTGTAAGCCATGGTGGCCTGGCTCCCTGCAGTGGCTGTGCCATCCTGTGCTGGGGACTCAGCCCAGGAGATCTCTCAGAGGCAAAGCTCATTTCTCTCCTAATCAAGCAGGTGGTGGCAACCTGGTGTTTCAGGCATGCTGCCTCCATTCCCAAACACAGCTGGACTCCTGATGCAAGGAGACTTTACAAGACCCATGAGAGACACCAAAGGCTGACCCTTGCTATCAGTGGGAGGGAGGAACTTTCTGGTTACCTCTAAGCAAAAGGACAAAGCATTATAAGATATATTTAATAAAACAAAACACACACACACACAGAGGGAAAAAAAAAGGAAAAGAGGCCAATGCGCAGGAAGGTAATGTGTTCATTTGAATAATGGGCAAAATCAAATTAATTCTACATTAAATAGTTCTGAATAAAGGGTTTAAGTCAGCAGTTTCAAACTTGTTTTCCTTAATTACTTTCCGTGTTTAATGTCATTAAGAAGATTAAAAATTCATTAACAAGAGTAGTAAAGTGGCAAATCAGTAAAGCTATCACTCCAGGTTAAAAACTACGCTGAGGTTGACACTTTGTACACTTCCACAGGCGTTGTGTGGAACGCTCCTGGGGAGCTGGGGTGGCTGTGGGGGCTCCTGCCAGCCCCCTCCTGCCAGGCCGGCCAGGGGGGCAGCCCAAGGGCCAGCTGGGCTGGAGGTGGCAGCCAGTTTAACCATGAACTAAGCAAGACAGAAGGCAGCATTTAGCAGAAGGGCAGCATGGGCTATGAGGAGTTGCAGCAGTGTAACCCCAAATATGGCTAGCACCACAAACAGACTCAACCATGGAGAATGGCAGGTGTTATGGAGCAGCAAGGCATGCTGAGGCAATGCTTCACTGGCCTCATGTCCTGAGCCCTCTGAGAGAGAAGGCTCGGAGGGCACTGAGCACCAGGGAACCACCAGGCTGGCCTGTGGGGATCAGGCAGGATGAGGAGAGAGATCTGGGGTATTTTTTCAATTCAAACACTTCTGGTCCCTAGGAGTGGGTACACAGCTTGAGAACATAATAAAGCTGCTTGTTTAGGGAGTGCAACCAAAGCACACAACTCCATTAGCTTTGGGAATCCTGCCCATCACTGCACACTCAAAGAGCCTCAGGGTGCTGGATGACACACATATCCCACTGCAGCCCATCCCAGGCAAGTAAGAGATCTTCACCCAACAGCTCTGATTCAGATAAGCCAAGCAGGTGAAAGGCTCATGGAGACATGAAGCACAGTCACCCAGCAGGGCAGTGCCAGGGGCAGGAACCAGGCTCCTGCAGCTGTCTGCTGGTGTCACCCCACAGCAGCACTGCAGAACTGGCCATGCTGGCCTTGCAAAACCAGCCTCCTGCAGTCATGACATCAGCTGTTTTAAAATGGTCTCATTGGGTCACTTTTGTTTTCTATTTCTTGATCTCCTAAAGGGTTTTTATTTATCTTTATCTTGGAAAAGCTCCATTCTGGCAAACGGGAGTGCAGAGCAATGAGCTGCTTGCACCCCAACACTTGGATCATGGTGGCTCCCAGCCACCTGCATTTGGCTGTGTGTCCTGTCTCTGTGATGTGCAACACACAGTGTGAAGGTTCTGGTCTCTTGGGTTTTGAGGTGCAAAAGCTGGGATTGCAGAGCTGTGCCTGGGAATGGAGAGGGAGTCAGAAAGCCACAGAGGTGTGGTGCCATATGACAGAGCAGCATCCGTGCTTCCCTGGCACCTGGTAAAGCACACAACTGGCAAGAGTGCTCTGCACATTGTTAGTGCCTGTCAGCAAGGAGCTGGGTCCTACAGGAGACTGCCCAGACCCCAAGAGCACATTATCCCCAGTTATGAGGTGAAGAAACTGAGGCATAGAAGAGAGACTGAAATGCATTGCTCAATGCCATGGGGGAAACTGTAACACCTTTCTGCCTTAACTTCCACGTGCCTGTTTGCAGCCCAGGCTTCAGCAGCATCATTCTTATCTGGAGTCCACTTGGGAAAAAAACATTATTTGAAGTCTGTAAGAAATAATAGAGGCAGTAGAGGAAGTGAAAAAACCCCAAATTCTTGGACACAAAGATCTTACTAAACCTAGGGACATACATGAGATCCCAAGACATGAAGCAGGTGGGTGCAGGAAAAAGGGGTATCCTCAGCTGAAGGCAATGGGAAGTCTTTTATGTGCCATGCACCAATCCCTTTTGCCTGCCCCTACAGAGCTCTGGGAGCCATCCCATACAACACCCCAGACCCCTGCTGTGTTGCAGAAACAAATCCCAGATTGTGCTGGGTTTACGTGCATTTTTTAAGATACTCTGATCAGCCAAACCAAGATAGTAGGGGTCTGTGGGTTGCCCAGTGGCTGAATTTTCCTCTTCTTTTGCTTTAGTAGAAAAACACAAAGGTTTGCCTTCTTTCTGCTCAGTTTTGGAATGGAAATGTTTTTGTCTTTAGTTTCCAAATTTTCCTCGGATCAGGAAGTCCTGGTCCTGCTCTGATGATCAGTGAAACAGAAAAACACATTTCCCCCCTATTTTCCCCCAGCTTTGATGAGGGGCTCCCATCTGCAGGGCCACACGTTTGTCCCGCTGCTCCCTCCCAGACACTGCAGGATCAAGCAAAAGCCCATTCTCACCACATCCCTTTGTTCCCCGGGGAAGTCACAGCAGCCCTGTTTTGGGAGCAGGTGGGAGGAGGGAAGGACCTTTTTATTTATTTTTTTGCCCTCCCCTTTTATTCTTTTGCAAGCTTTAATTATCGAAGGACTGAATTTGAGCTGTTCCTGTCTTCTTCCTTCCTTCCCGGACAGCATTTCTAACAAAGGCCTGTGGTTAGAGTTTGAGGGGTTTTTTTTTTTCCGTTTTCTTTTCCCCTCCAGAGATCTAAGGCCTGTAATGAGATACCAACACCCTCTCCTTCCTACAGCCCCCAAAACAAACCCTCCGCCCCGCCAGCCCCTCCCTCCCTCCCTCCCGTGCTCCCAGGGGAGGAGGGCACCCGATCGCAGCGCAGGGCTGCCGGCCTGGGAGGTGAGCACGATAGAGTTACAGGGGAGAGCAGCTTGCAAACTGCCTCTGCTTTGATGAAGCAACAGTTCATTATCTCCCTCTCCCCCAAGTCCTTCCACAGTGAAAAAGATCTTCTATTGTCGAGGCTAATTTGTTCCTTTTATTTAATTCCTTAAGCTGTGTGCAAACCTGTGGTCACATTACTCTGTCACCCGTCTCTCCCCATCTTCTCCCAGTCCGTAAAATGCAAGGGCAGGAGTCTCTGGGTGCCCCTCTTGCTCCCTGTGCCAGAGTCAAATCCTGAGATGTGAAGCCAGAGGCATTCAGCACCCTCAGCCCTCACTTTGACAAGGAGGCAAGGTGCCTAAAAACTTCTGGAGGTTTGTCTCCCATGGCTCCATGCCTACCTGAGAGAGCTGCCAGGAGCAGTGCCCGTGTTCCTCACCACCCCAAGTGTGGTTACACAGCTGGAGGCAGCTGGGTGGGAGGGCAGAGAGGAGCAGGATTTCTCACTCCAACACCTCTCTGCCTTCCTCTCAAAGTCACCTGTCCCCAGGTCTCTCTCTTTAACTGGAGGGACTTGGTGGTTGCTGAAATTCCTGTTTGGACTGGGAAGAGAGGGAGGGAGCAGAAACCTGTAAGCTGTTTTATTTGGATATTTTCCTTGTATCACAGGAGTGCTGCCTGGTGCCAGATGGCTGCATATCCCAGGGCACTGGGAAGGAGCCATGCCCGGTGCCTGGGTGTGGCCTGGTGCCCGAGCTACTTGTGCTCCTGCTCTCTCTGAGATGCAGAGGCTCGGAGCAATCGCAGAGGGAAGCTGGGAAGGGAGGGTGTAAGGGAGGGAGCATTCCTGCTCTCACCCTGGCTCTGCAGCCAGGGCATGACTCTGCAGGGGAACAGCCATGGCTGCCCCCCTGCCATGAGCCCTGTGGCTCAGAATAGCTCAGTGTGCAGCACAGGCCAGTGTGCCACGCAGGGGAGATGGGGTTCTGGTCATCTGCAGCTGCTCTGGCCATGGATGGGGATGTGAGGATAAAACCACACAGGGAAGCCGAGCCTTTCCCTCTCACCTTCCTCCATAAGGAGGACGGCACTGGAAAAAGGCGTTGAGCAAGGGGCTGTTGTGCAGCAAGGAAGGGCTGGAGAAGAAGAACTGAAGAGGAGAGGAAGGCAGAGCAGTTGCCAGGCTGCCTTGAGCCAGAGCCTTTCATGGAGGTGCAAGGGGATGGGAACAGGGGGGATCAACATTGTCTTCTCCAAAGAAGAAAAGAAAAAATGCAGAAGGAAGACAAAGGGAAACAGGACTTGTTGGGAGGAAAATGGGGATGCTCAGGGATTGAAGCAGGCTGGGGTCCAACTTAATAAGAAGTGAACCAAAACAAAACCCAAACAAAAAGTGACTGGAATTGGCGGTGGGCACCCCCTCCCCCAGGCAGCCATCCCCAGAAGGCAGTGAAGCTGCCTTTTCAAACAGCCGCCTCACAATAAATTCATGGCAGCCAGGGCTGGGAAACAGGCTGCTGCAATTTAAAGGAAGCGTGGATTTGCATATTGAATTAAAATTAAGAGCTAATTATGCAAATAAATTATGACATTTGGCAGGAGAATTTGCTTCAAGATCATTTATTACGTTCTTTTTATAACAGTGCGAGCGTTTAACGGTCAAAGACAATATTTTAAAGGAAAATTAACGCAAGATTATTAACCTAAAAACAATTCCACATTAATGAGATGTATTTCTCTTCAACTTCTCACACCTGGCTGCCTATTGATGCCCAGCCAGGACTGTCTCTTAATAATTGGCATTTTTTTTGCAGGCAAATATTGAATGAGGTGGTGAATGTTGCTTTGGACAAACTCACTCAGGAAAATTCCTTCAGGGTTTTAGCTTGCTGGTCTGTAAAGGAAAGTTGTGAAGGTCAAACATATCTCATGTTGTTCTCTGCACTTGTACTGACCAGGTCTGGATGTGCTTGGGAGAAGACACTGTGCTGTCTACCCCATCTGCATGAGAATAAAAGCTCCCCAGCTAAAATGCGCATAATTGCTTTTCGGAAGAGATATAAAGCAAAAGTCTTAGCCATTTGTGGTCATTAAAGATCCTGTGCCTTTTTTTCCCCAAGATCAGGGTTTGTTAACCCCAGTATTTTGGCTCCCCTCCAGCCCACGTACTGCTGCCTTCCCTGGCCCTGCACTGGGACTCTCAGGTGGGGCAGACACTGCTCTTCCCCTCCTGGGACACTGGAGTGCCAGCCACGCATTCTCACAGAGGCCAGGAGCCTCCCGTGAGGAGAATGGCTTCAGGAAAGCCCCACATTGGGCCCTTGGAAGGCCACACTGGTTTTTGCTAGAGCACTGAGGGATTCAGGGACCTCCAGGACCCAAAAGCTGCCCATCCCCAGCCATCACCTGTTACCAACCTCTGGCCCAGGTCCATCACACACAGCTGAGGTTGGTTGTCTGCAGTCAGGTGAGAGGTTGTCTGTCTAGAGGATTGACTCTTGTTCAACTAGGAAAGATGCCCAACCATTTGGTTGTTTTTTATATGAACTTATCTTAAAAAAATATATATTCTCAGGAAAGACAGGCTGTGCTTGTGTTCTGTCCAGCACTCTTGCTTTGCCTCTCTTTTCCAGGCAGAATGCTGGGCAGCTGGGAGGCTGTGTTTGCAGCCAGGTTATAGGGGCAGTTGTTGGGAGTTATGAGAGAGCTGTAGCCAGGAATGACTAGAAGGGAACAAGTTAGGAGGTTTAGGAAGTGAGAAACAATCTTTGTCAAAGGTGGTACGTTGCAGCCTGGCCAAGGAACGACAGGGTAATGTCCCTCACATCCTTCAATCATTTTCACTCCTGCTTTGCCTCCAGTGTGGCTGTTGTCCACTGTGATCTGCACACTTCTAGGGCAGGAAGGGATGTGAGGACTTGATTCTGGAGTTTCCTTTTGTTCCATTTCTTTACCCCTATTTCTCAAATGTTCCCTTACAAAGCCATCTGCCTTTGTTATAGCTGGGTTTTTCAAAATCCCACACCCTGATAAAGCTTTAAGGGACTTCACCCAGAGACTGAGGGGCATTTCTCTTCTGAGGCTGCTGAAAGTCTGTCTGTCATGATTCTCCCATATCCACTCTCAAGGGATTTTTCTCCTCTCAAGTTCAAGGTGGAGAGGACATTCCCTGTTAAATCAGTCCTGGCACACAGCACACAGTGGTGTGCGGAGCCAACCACAGGTAAGAAATTGTGTTGCAAGAAATGAAAGGTTTGCAGCCAGACAAAATGTGTGACATTTGAAGTTCTCAGCTCTCCTCCCTCAGAAAGGCAATCTGTGACTTCTGGACCCTCCTTAATGACCCAGAGCCGGATGGAAAATAATATTAATAATAATAAAAGAAACAAAGAAGGGGCTGGCGCATTTTTTAAATAAAGAAATTTCCCTCATCTTGCGGTTAATTTAAAAGGTTTATTTCTTGAAATGAATCCTCTTCATCAAATCTCCGATCCTTGAAAATCAGTGCAACCTGCCTCTGTGGATAATGAATTGATTTGTAATGTAAATTATATAAAACACCCTCCCCGCCAGCATTTGTGTGTGAGTGTGTTTAATCTAAAGCGTTTAAGTCTGAAAATGAGCTTCTCCATCAAAAGTCTCGATTCCATTTACATTTCTTGCATACGAGTCAATTTGTGCCTGACCCAGTCTATAAATCACTGCCAAGGAGTGCTGTGTCTGTACCTCTCCTCTTCCCCCACTCCCCTCCCCTCCTCCTCCCATCCTTGCACATGCAATGTTCAAAAAGGCGGTTTTGGATACCCTCTATAAATGGCAGAGTTCCCAGTTCTCTGGCCAGAGGCTGACCAGTGCAGAAGGAGCCCCAGCTCAGAGGGGTGTGCAGTGTGGGCACTGAGCAGGTGCTGAAGAAGGGGGAGGAAGGGAAGTCCTTCTCAGCTTCTGCTGGCTGCTCTGGAAGGCTCTCCCAAGGGAGGTGCCCTTTCTCTTGGTGGCTCCCTTCCAGCATGTGTTTGCTCGGCCACTAACGGAGTCTATGGCTTAATGGCACTAGAGGGTGAGGTCTACAGCAACATGGTGCACAGCAACATGGCTCTCTAAATTCCATGAAATGGGAATTACTTGCATCACCAGAGCCTTTAATCCTGTATTTATGTCCCCAGCTGTTTGATCATGCCAAGTTTTATCCTTCATCTCATGCCATTGGTGGTGAGATGACATGGGCCATACCTCCTTATCTTGCCTCCAGTGGGAGTATCCTCTGGGAATTAGGGGCTTCCCTTGCTGGTTGGACTTCCATACGACAAATGCCTGTGGCCCTTTCAGAGAGGAGGGGAGGTAACAGCAGTGAAAAAGTCTGTTGACCCATCTGGGTACTGGCATTAGAAGGGGTTTAGTAGCAATGCACTTGAGAGAGCTGTTGGAGATCCACATTTCCCTGAATATTTATGCACAAAAATTTACAAAACCACTTTAACCAGTCTCTCTTGGATTCTCTTGCTCTGCCTTTTCTTATAGCAGAAGGATGCCTGAAAGTGTTAAGAAATTAGAACATCAAATCTATCCAGGTCTCCAGAAGAGCATGAGACAAAGAACTGGACCAGTGGCCACCTATCCCCCAGGCCACTTTATATCCTCCATCTACGAGCCTTGACTTGCCCTAACACAGCTATCTCTGAGCACCTCTAAGAAGTGAGCTCCATCCATTGCCATCTGTCTGGTCTGTCACCAGAATGAGAAAGATTGATGTCCAGCAAAACAAAGTGAAAACTCAGCTTGAGTCAGGAAGGCAGTGTGAGGTAAATCTTCCGAAAAGACTTATATTGGTACTTATAACCAGGAAATGCTTCCTCCCTGTGCCTTGTTTGTTTACCTTTGAAATGGGGTTAATCCTTCCCTCCTCCTGGCTTTCCTCAGTTTCCATATCAGAGCTCAGAGTGTGGGGTGTATGTTACTGTATGAACGTGCAGCCCTGAGCATGATGGGGTTTCTGGCATTGGAGGAGTCCTATGAGCTGCTATAATACAAATAGTAGGAAGAGTTTTTCCTCAAGATTACCCCAGGGAATTGAGGTCAGACTTTCAGTGAAGGAAGACACAAACCTATTACTAGTTTCTGTGGGGACTAATGCAATTTGCACTTTGTTAGAGGAACTCACAGTGATTTGTACACATTAATTACTCCTTGCAGCATCCCAGCTGGATAAATATTATTACCTTCATTTTACAGAAAGGGTAACTAAGATGTAGGGAAGTTCATTTGTTTGACTACAGCTGTACAGCGTGCCAATGACAGGAGCCAGAAATAAAACATAAGAGGACTGATTGTCAGTCCCTTCCGGCTCTAAAACTGTGGGTTCCAAATATTTTTTTCCCAGAACATCACAAGCAAAGAAGGCAGCGGTGCCTCCTGGCTGGGCTGGTTACCACTGTGGTGAGGATTGGGTGCTGGGGGTGGTGCATGAAACACAGCCTGGGAAGCACCGCTTCGAACCCCAGCCTGCACAGCCTGCAACGATGGGAGGAGGAAATGAAAGTGCAATTAGCTGGAAACAAATGAATTTGTGTTGCATATATTTCCCAAGCTGATGAGTTGGTGAATGAACCACTCGTTATTTCATGGAGCAGCATCTCTAAAGATCTGTAGAACAACTTGGAAAAAACCCAGCTTTTCTGTTTTGACATTTTTTGCAATATTTCTGAATGCTGTCTGCTCTAGTTTCAAGCATAGCTACTGCTGTATTTCCATTTTCTTTTTATGAAAAGGAAATTCTGAAGAAGTTTTGTAGTTTTTTAGCTGTTTAAACTTCTCACCTTGAATTTTTCAAGGTCTCATGAGTGTTACATTGACAGTATCAGCATATGGCCTGTAGAACTAAAATATTTTGTAACCTAAATATCAAGCTATTTTTATTCCTGTTTTCCTATTTTTTCTTGTACTAGGTGAGTTAAAAACTAGTGATATTACCCTGTCCAGAAATGTTTAACTTCAGCCAGAGATGCAAAATTAAACAGACAACACAAAGCAGCATCAAAAATAGGAAATAAAAGTGAATAGTGGGTTTAAGCATTAATTTGTTTTTATGATTGTTGAAGGTGAGAGGAGAGTACCTCTAGAATCAAAATCCTTTTTTTCTACAAGAGAAAAACATGTTCAGAATTTTTCCAGCTGTCTATAATTGCTTGCATTTTTCTAATGTGGTGAACAGAGGAACTAGATATTATGAGCAGCAGATAAGCCTGCAAGATGGGACCAGAGTGATGAAGCTCCTGTGTGTGCTTCCCTGAGATGGCAAAACAGATTCTCTAAGAAAGATGGACCTGAGAGTATTACAGTAACAATAGTGTCATATTCAGTTGGTCCTTATTTAGTCAGTCTTAGTTACATTTGAACTGGTTTCCTGTAGAATGGTATTTTTCAACCTGTGGTCTGCAGATTCCTGGTAGGACAAAGAGGGTGAGTAAAGCAATTTCACCAACGCTCTCCAGTGGTCAGGGCTTGTGAATTTTCTAGGGGGTTGCTGAGCCTTCTTGAGAGATTTTCTAGGGATCCACAAATCAAAGCAAGTTGAAAGACACTACAGCAGCATAATGTTATATTGATTGCTTTGTTTTTGCAGAGGATAGATTTTGTTTAATCTTCCCCTTCCTTATATTGCTTGACACCATTAGTTTTATCTTAACTGACATTAAATAAAAAAAAAAAACATTAGAGAAGAGACTTTCTAATGTATTCAGTACTACTTTTGGGTGGGTAATAAGAAGAAGTATTTTCAGGGGCATGATAGCTCTTTAAAAAATATTTGCTAAAAAAGAAATCAGGTAGGACAGAAAAGCATGGCTTGAAGTGAGATCTTATTCAGTGCAAGTTTTAGAAGAAACTAGAATTCAAAATATATTGAGAACTAGAAACTATGGGGCCTGCCCAGAGCTGGACAGAGGGACATAGAGACATGGAGTCCCTCCCTGGTCTTGAGAGCCCACTGACCTGATCCTCCTGGCAAGATGGGGCAAATGGATGTTACAGGGGAAACCTTTATTTGATGAGGATTTTGGTCTGTGGTGGGGGACGGCAGGAAGCAGTACCTCACCCCACCAGGGACAAGGGTGTGACAGAGAGCTGTGGTTTTGGGATGGAGTCAGTGGGATGGGGCGGACTTCACAGGGAAAGAGCCCTCCCCAGCACTGTGTCTCCTGCTGCCTCATGAGCCCCAGCTTCCAGCCCTGCTCATCCCCAGGCACCGTCCAACCCAGACCCACGAGGGATGCTGGGGAGGACAAACGGACACAGCTTCCACTCAACAAACACAAACTTGTTTCTCCTCCTCTTCCATCCTTCACAAATTCCTGGTGCCTGTCACTCCCTGTCCACTCCGAGGGTTTTAATAACAAAAGAAACCAACATTTGACGTGAGCACAGTAGGGAGAGGAGAGGCAGTGCAGAGGGAGGGGGCAGACAATGTACCCATATGGAGAACAGAAGGATGCCAGGGCAGCCATTCAGAACCCGTCCCTCTCTCCTCCCTGCACCCACAGCCTCCTCTCTGCTGATGTTGGGTTCTTAACATAACAAGTGAGACGAGGGGCGGCCAGCGCTGTGCTCGGCTAAAGCCCCGGATTCCTCCGCCCAGAGCCCTGTCTCCCAGCTACTGATCCCAGGAATCAATCGCTGGGCTCTTCCCTGCTTCCCGGGCAGCACTATTGTCTGCTAGCTCTGCACTGGGAAAGGATGCCCTGGGTCCTCTCCTGACAAAGACCAATGAGGCCCGGGGGAGAAAAATACATACAGAACCATATGTGTATATGTATGTATATATGCATATGCAATAAATAAAGCAAGCCAGCCAAGCCCTTCAGGCAATTTTAGCTCCGTGTATTGTTCAGGAGGAGAGGTTTCCTCCCTCCCCTCCCATCTCCTAATGAAATCCCCCAAGCCCTCCTTGTTTCTCCCCCCTCACCCCCGCTGCCAAAGGGTACTCGCACAGGCATGCTCTCAGGGATTTTGTCTCCTGTGGTTGGATAGGCTCTCATGATGGGGGAATCTTTTATTTGCTAAGGTTGTTGGTGACAGAGCCCCTTCAGATCTCTCATTGCTTTCTTCATTTGCTGGACATTTGATTTGGGGCATCCCTTCACCCCATTTCACCCAGACCTACCCCTGTCTTCTCTGACCTCATCCCTGCAGTAACACTCATGTACACCAGGCCTGGCCATGGCTGGAGGGATGAAGGTGTAAAATTGCTGGATATCCTCTCAGAGCCCCAGGTCCTGGCAGTGGGACCATCTGCCTGCATGTCCATCTGTACAGCTGCCTCCATCCCCTGCCTCTTGGGGCTACCCAAGACATGCTTGGTGGATGGATGGATGGGGCAGCCCACCTGTATCCCCATTGGTGTAGCTGCCTCTTAGACCTTTCCTGTAGTGCTCATGGTACTGTATAGAGGCAGGACAGACAGCAGAGGCTCCTGGCCAATGACTGGACCCTGGTCATTCTCACAAGGTCTCTGGCCGCTCACTGTCCACACACTCCTGCCTTCAGGCTGGGCCTCACACCACGTTCCCACTTGCCTTCCCTGAGCAGTGCTGAACTGACAGCCCTTGTACTCCTGGGCTCTCCACAGAACAGAAGAAGGGCTGTGAAGGCATGGGGAACCCCACAGCTCTGATGGCCACCAGCCCTGGGTGCTCCCCTGTGACAGAAAGTGCAGGTGAGAGGCTTCACCATGCTTGGTTCTGATCATCTCTATCCCCTGCCCCAAACTCAATATCTGTACAGAGAAAATGAGTTCTCCTCCAGTGTCTGCTTCTTTTTGCCTCCCATTGTACATGAAAATGCTGACGGATTTCCCTGATCACTAGCCATGCTGGCTAGTGGCTAAAGCAGTTCATTTCAGACCCTGTGCAGGTATTTCTTACCATATATTATAGTGAATAATGTATCCCCAGCCATGCAGCACAAGGCTTATAAGGCTATCTCAGTATTCTGGTGACAGCTTTAAACCACTCGACCATTGACCATTCAGGTCTCATGGTTTATAGAGTCACCAGCACACCTTGACAGGGTTATAGCCTACTTATTGGTATAAAGCATGGTTAGGGATACATTATTATAGCACGTTGCCTCTGAAACGGGGCTGTGTGCCACTGGTGGCCTAGAGAGCCCTTGCTGGTGATCTGCAAAGGGCTGGGTGATGTGGCCAGCCCGATTCACATCTACCTGCTGAACCACGATGAGTGATTGCTGCAGTGACCTGAGGGACAATGCTCACTCTCAGATCCTGGAGGCCCAGAGGTGCAGGTGGCTCTGACAAGAGGGGGGCTGCAAGGAGCTGCTTTTCATCAAAGCTGCACCCAACCATACCTGAAGACCTCTCTGTAGCACCAGTGATCCAGCAACCACTGTGCAGGTTGCCACCAGGATGAGAAATTCTTTGAAGACTGCTGCTTCCACACTACATGGTTTACTTCCACCTTCTCTGGACTGCTTCTGGTTGGATGCAACCCGACCATCTTGCTTCTCTACAAATGCCAATTTGGCCTGGCTCATGCTGAACACTCATTAACAATTACTACAGTTAAGGTAGTTAATCACTACAGCTGAGGTTGAAATCTGACTTTTCTTCTGATTCCAGATCCCAGGTCTGTGAGCTTTTCCCATCTCCCACAGAAGGGTTTCTTCCTTGTTTCCATTGTTTCAGTCTTGCTCCTCAGTTAGTGATTTTATTATAAAGTTTCCAGGGATTGTTTGAATTGCCTTTGAATGCAGCATGTACTTGTTCTTGTTGCTATTGCAGAGCTGCAACAATTTAACAAACAAGTCAGGTTAAAAATGTTGACCTCAGGTTACTTCCTGATCTCACTCGATTTGTTAAATATTGAGCCAAATTTGGAGAAAAATTACCTTGGTACTTTGAAAGCCCTCAAAACTGGAACTCAGCAATAATGTTTTAAAATTTCTCTCCTTGCATTCCCTCTTTAAGGGCTATTATAGGAAATATTTGTTAAGGATATTTCAGCTTTAAGACTAGTTGAAGAGATCCATTACACAATTCCTATATGCCAATGCTCAGGATGCCTCTGGAACAAATGAACTCATTTTCTCAAATGTTATGTTTAAGTCTCAGTGAGCTCTTGACCACAGCTCCAGCTGACAATTGCTTCTTCAGTGTCTTCTCTTAGTTTCCTCTGCAGCCTTGATCCTAAAGAGATTTAAGGTTGTGATTAACTTTAGGCATGTAAATAGCCCCTCTGATGGTTACAGTTAACACTGTGAGCATCCTCTGAAGGGGCTGAGGCTGCCTCAGCCCCACTCTTGTGGGTGGTGCTGCCAGATGTGCACAGTTTGGGGTCAGCCAGCTGCACAGACCTAGCCTAGGTCAGGCATCCTTGCAGCATCACATCTTACCAAGTTAGCCAGAGCACACATTGCACAGCTTTTGTGCCAGCTTCAATTTCATTTCAGCTTTCTGCAAGCTACAGGGGGATGACAGGCGATATTTTAAGGTATAAAGTCAGAGTCACAGACAAATAACACCAAATGCACATTGAGTCTGTCAGAAGTTAACCTGTCAGCACTCCCTGAAAGGATCTGCATTAGCAGATCAGCTTCACATCAGATCAGCATTTGTGTCATGTGGCCACAGTCTTTCTGGCCCAGTATTTGGAGCCCTAAAGCCTGACTCTCTCTCCTGTTGAATCCAGGCTTCAGTAGGTTTAAGACAGCAGGGTGATTGCTTACCTTTGCACAGTAAGTTCTGCTGGTGTGAGGCTTTAGTGGAGTTTTTTAAAAAAGGAGACGAAATCCTGTAATGTGTAGATGTGAGGCTATTAGTCTTTCCATAGTCTTTTTCACTTAAGAAGGGGAAGGCACAAAATAGTGAAGACAAATAAACAGATAAACTTTTGTAGATGTACATTTTTACAGTCTTTTCATTGCTTGCACAAACTGGTACGTGGGAAGGGGGTCTGAGATGGCACTGACAATACAGACATAGTGGGACCTAGTAGGGACAAATTGGTTGCTTTGCATTCAGCTTCTCAGTTCAGGTTTCCACTTCAAGCCCTATAAATCCCTGAGTCCAGAATGGCATTTCTCCTTCCCTTTACAGAAATGGCTCTGCCAGGTCCTGAGTTCCAGCCACTAGGTCATGCCACACCAATACTAAAGCAGGAGTGCAAGGGGAGGAACCAGGCCCACCTCTGTAAAAGGACAGATAGATCATAGTGCAGATGGAACAACCGAGGGATACACAACTAATTATATGCACAAGTGTGGGGTATTTATTACTGTAAAATGCTCACAAAATTCATAGGCACCTAAGACTTATGATGGCATTATCCACCGCCACTGGAGAATTAATGGGCAGCCTTTTCCCTGTGCTAAAGCAGACAACAGAGGGGGGTACTCTGTCATCCAGAGGTGAGAGCAGGGAATGAATGCATAGACAGTACTCCCCTCTAATGCTAATGGACCCTAGCACTGAGATTAGATTTACACCCTCCCTCTAAATGTACACCAGGGGAAGGCAGCTCCCCCAGGCTGCCTTCCCAGCGGCGTGGTGCTGCAAGAGCTGCTCTCTGCTCACCCTGCCTTGTCCCTGCTGGCCTCCACGCTGGCCAGCACAGGCTGTCCTGCTCCCCATATCTGCCATGCCTGGGTTTGCACAGAAGGAGTGCTCACATTTTCTTCTGGGCACTACCCTGTGGCAGTGGGGAACAGGGCAGCACTTGTTCCCCTGCCCAGTCCCCCAGGAGCCCCCAGCTCATTCCTTCATGTGTACTCACCACCCCACCATGGGTGCTGGGCAGCAGCTGGTGCTGCAGTCCTCAGCACCATGGGAACACCACACTGTACTACAGAGGGTTAAACAGTTCTTTTTTAATCTCAGCTCACCCAAGGAACAAAAGCCTGGAGAAATTATCCTTCTCCTTCCCTTTCAGCATCCTTGCTTTGGGATGGGAATGGGATTTTGACCTGAGGAATAATAAACCTAACAACAGGCAATGTGTAACTACTGATCCTCAGCTTGCAGAAGGAGCAGGCGAAAGATGTTCAGGAATAGAAAGACAAAGCATCAGAAAAGTTCTCATGGATACATTTTTCCATCATGGCTCCACTTCTGGCCCAAGTCCCTTGAGCAGACCCTGTGTGAGTCCCCAGCACTAGCCCTGGAAGGAGCTGGGGTTCAGAAGGCACAGCCCTGGAGACTGGGAGGAGCATGGTGGTGCTCACACGCCTCTCCCTAACACAGCTGGGAGCACAGGCACCACAGAAGGTGAGAGGAAGGACTTCTGCCACAGGTTTGAGCAGCCCAGCTTTGCAGCAGCCTTCCCTCCTCCCTGGGAGTGGGATTGCTCCTGGACAACATCACCCCACGCGCAGCGGGAGTGACCACAGGCCTGCTAAAGAACTCCCTGCAAATAATTCACACCAACTTGTTTAAAGGAGCAAATGGGTTTAATTATTAGTTACAATCTTGTCAATAATTATCACCCCATCTGTGGGTAATAAATGGCAGCTTCTCACAGACTGCATCATTAGAGTTTAAGGACACCAATGGGGTGCATTAAAATGCTGAGGAAAGCATTGATCTGGTGTAAAAATGCTCTTTACAAATTACAGACACGGGTCAAGCCCGCTGGTGAGTCCTCCCTCTTCCCATCTGATGTCAGCCTGCCCTCTCCTCTCGCTGTGCATCCTCCCAGTACCCCCAGTCCATGGCTACTGGAAAGACAAAGAGGCCAGCAGACCACAGGGGACCCAGCCCTTGCACAGGACTCTGGGCTTTATGGAGTGAAGGTTGTGCAGTTATGACAGGGCTGGCATAAAGCACCACAGCTCCATCCTGGTCAGCTCTGCTGCTTTATTCCCACAAAGGGGCTGGTCATCTCCACAGCAGTCTTTATCCAATGGGCAAAAGAAGTAGGATGATATAGGCAATGTTTCACAAAATGCAGCTACTTCTAGGGTGGAAAAGCATTGGTCATCACACAGCAGGACTTCTTGGAGGAGAAATAATAACTCTTTTTTTAGGGGGGGTTATTTTTTTGTTTTGATTTTTTTTTTCCTTTCAAACTGCAGGCTTGAATATAGGCCGGCAGAATGCAATTATCCAGGCTGGAATTTGGCCAAAATGCTGGGGCTAACAATCCTACTGTTTCAAAATATGCCACAGTAGCCTAAATGATCACATCTTGCAGAATTTGATTTTGCATTTCATCCAAAACAATGTTGGGAAGTTCATGAGTAGGATAAGCAAAAACTAGTCCTACTTATCTCTGTACCTGCTGAAAGCTCAGCCCAGAATAGCTCCTGAAATTGTTTTAATTTCTGTGCAAAATATTGAAAGCAGTCTATGGTTTTATTCCTTTTGCAAATTCTCTGCCACCAGTTTCCATTTTTTTTCAGTAAAAAATACATCAACTTTCAGAAGGAGAAGCTTGAGTAAAACAAGCTATTTCAATCTGAAACCAAAAAGAAAAAGGAGAAGGGGATTTATTTCATTTACAACAGCATTTTAGATGGACCTCCTTTTTTTCCTAGGTTTTGTTTTTGTGATTCAGCCTGTTAGGACAGACAGAGGATTAAGATAGCTAATGGTCAGTCTCTTTATTGGCAAACAAAACTAACACCTAAGTGTCTCTTTGCATGTACAAGTTGTAAACTCTTCATTAAAAAGAAAGCTACATTGATAGAGGCAGACTGGGCTAAAACTGAGCCCCATTGTAAATAAACCTCTGCCAGGGCCCAGACAAACCCCATCCCTCCCATGCTTGCAACCTATTCCCTCAGTATTAAACAGCTCCAAATGCTCCCTGTTGTTTTGAATGCTATGCAAATATTGGCAGAAGGACACATGCTCTGTTTTAAAGATACCTCAGATACAGCCATACCAACCAAACTTTTTTGGAGAGCAACATCAGGACTTGCAGTTTCTCTTTTTACTTCACCAGATGAAATTTATCTGCAGATTGAATTGTGTTTTTAGCTGCCTCAGGCTGTGCTAGCTCTTGCTGATTTTGGCCAATCATCCCCCACAAGGGAAGAATAGAAAATGAAGAGGTAATTTTGAAAAGTCAAAATATTTCATTTTATATTTTGGAAAAGGAATCATTATAATTGATTTTATGTGTTGAAATAACTTCCCATTGTGAAACACAACTGTTTTTCTAGAAAGGACACTGGCTGTCTGTAAAAACACATCTCATTGAGGCTGGAAAAATTCCAGTATCCTTCTGTTTTACTGGAATATCTTGAAAAACTCCCACCTTAGTTTAACCAGGGAAAACCAAACCTCTCTTAATTTTCAGTTGGGCAAATGAAAGAAAATGAGTGATAGGGATATTCAGTAGCAATTTCAGATGCCACAGCTGGTGGAAGCCCAAAAGGAGAATGTGGAACATCCCATCAGCTCTGCAGCATCACCAGCACATGTGTCCTACAGTGTCTTCGTGTCCCTGCACGTCACTGCTGGAAAATCTCAAACTCTCACTTATCTCACACGTATCAACCACACTTAAATGAACTGTCCCAGTGCTGCCACTGCCCAGCTCACATCTAGTTTCCATCACAACCCTCTCTGGTGCTGAGGGGAATATAAAAAAGAAAAATAAACTGGATGCAGGAAATTACAAGTTCAGTTCTTAATTTATAGTCATTCATACTCTACTCCTAAGTATCATGGTAATTCCTTTGATTTTCTGAAAATGTAAGTGGATCCTAAAAAGCAGTGTGACTTTTTGGCATCCTGTACCAGAAACAAATTATTCC
Organism: Molothrus aeneus; assembly: GCF_037042795.1. Lineage (NCBI taxonomy): Eukaryota > Metazoa > Chordata > Aves > Passeriformes > Icteridae > Molothrus > Molothrus aeneus. The sequence continues at coordinate 7,873,942 of NC_089653.1, forward strand.
CATGTTGTAATGCATAATGCTCAGTAAGGTCTGCATGAGAACTGGAGCTGGCCACTGCACAAACACAATTCCACCGGTGAAGCTTCCAGCCTCATTCATAGTACCTGCTCTTCAGTTCTGCTCCCATTTAAAACATGCCATGTCACTTAATTGACAGACTCTATGCCACAAGCAGTTTGCAAATACACTTGTTTGAAGAAGATATGCCCTGACTGATTTGGAAAATCCTTATGCAGTGCATTCAAAATAATTCCAAGCTGATTAATGACAAGTTGAGCAAATAGAGGGAATGAAGGGCCTGGCAGAGGCTGTGGTTAGTTAGAATTTGCTGAGTTCACTCCAACTAATTTTGTACCTTCTTCCATTTCACTTTCTGTAAAATTCCCAGCAAATCACTTCATGGTAAGGGATGTGTTACAAACCAGAGTGTAATGAATAGAGGAGAGGAGAAAAATCACAACAACGCATTTAAAAAATTCCCTGGGTAAATATTTGGACCTCAAGATTCACTGCCCGCAGCCAGGGGTCAGAAACATTACAGGTCCACTCAAAACAAAGGCAACTTGGAACTGGGAAGTGGTCAGAGTCAGTGCAACCTCACCAGTGTCAGGGAACTGTGTCTTTTATTGTAGCTGAAGATCCCAACCCTGCATTTGTGCACATCCACGGGTGTTCACATATTTAATGCAAACACACACAAGTGCGGGCACTCACACATTCTTAAAATGTATGTGCATATATTCCTGTATTCACAATGAACTGTTTATGAGCAAGCTATCAAGAAAGAGTTTTCACTGAAATTATTCAGTGAATGACTTCAAACAATGAATACATTGCAGGAAATGGCGATTGGCTCCAGAGCAATCCACAAGCAGAAAAGAAAGCATAAGCAGTTGAATAAATGGGTGGCTATGAATTACTCATTTAGCTGCATTATCTTCTTGTGGTCCAAATTCAGCAAATGTCTAAACACCCACTTCCCATTAAGAGCATGAATAGTCCCATTGATTCAATAGGGTTATTTTCTCTGCCTTCCATGGGGCAACTGAAATACTTAAATTTAAGCAAGTGCTTAAAGTGCTTTGCTGAATCAGGAGGTATGTCCACACTGTATATACCTGTGTTATACAGAAGGTCAGGTTAGCTGATCCAAGAATCCTTTATGGTCTTAAGATCTATAAATCTATGAATAAAACCAGCCTTTGCTGGAATTGCTTCTCCATAACCTTCCTGAGCACTGAAATTCATCCACACCCCAAAAATATTAATAAAACATCCTGTACTTAACTCTTTTCATATTATACTAAGTACGCCACTAAATAAACCTCTTAATATTCCAGTATATTTTGCAATGAACATTTTCCTGGTACGCTAGAGCGGTTCCTCCTTTTGTGCCATCCCGAGCACAATCCCCATGAAATACTGCAGTAAACATTTCTCTGAGTACTACAGCAAACACTACCAGCATTAGCAGATTAACCATTCCACTGAGCGCCATATTAAGCACACGTTTAAATACTGAGAGAAGACGTATAGCCTCCTCTTCCCACTGCGCCTCGTTACCCTGCCCAGATCCATATTTTTCTGCTCAGAGTCGACCAGCCCTGCATGTACCTGCTCTGTTCCCTCCCCTCCCGATGCCTCTCCCTCTCTTTTTCTCCTCTTTCTTGTTTTGTTCATCCTGGACCTGGTTTGGAAAATTTGTCAGAGGCCAGGAAGCAAGGGACAAAAGGGGGTCAGAGGATTTGGCACATTGTTCAACCACAAAATCAACAAAAAATCTGTTCTGTGTGCATATTTCTGCCTCTGTCTCTCTCAGAATTTGCTGAAGTCTGTTGATGGAGAAACACAGGTTAAGTGTGGGTCCCCCTCCCTGGATCAAAAGAATGAAGTAGCAGGTCTTGACTGGTGTAATTTGGGATTATAAAGCATTGTTTGGATTTTACAGATGTACTTATTGTCAGCAAATTTACCATGCTCAGAACCTTCAATGGATTCATCTTTAGCAAGTGTTTAAGAGCCGCTGACTCGTCTCTTGCTGCTGACAAACCACCTAGATTCAACCCATGGTTCTGTTCAGTTTTTCTCCTTTCCCTCCTCTCTCTCTCTTTTTTCCTCTCTTTTATCCTCTTTTTTTTCTTTTTTTTTTTCTTTTTTTTTTACTAGCAATTTGATGTTTGATCATTTGAGGCAATGAGGCGGAGGGTAATTTACGTTATCAGGGAGGTATGAGGGGTGCTGGGAGCCCAGACGCAAGGCCCATTCGCCTGCTAAAGCGCCATCGTAATGTAATGAGACTCCAGTCAAGTGCAGCTAGTAATGGAGAGGAACATTTCCCATTCATCTGCCTACCTGAGACTCCACCGAATATGACAATAACTTTTGCACGGGAGGAGCAGGGGGGACATGGGGAAGGGGGGCCAGAGTCCCCATGGCATGACTCCCTCTGTCTCCTAGGAAAGCACCACAGCCTCATCCTTTAGACCATTGAGGGAAGCAAATTAACACAACTTGGGAAGTCACAAAGCGGGTTTTGGAAGTGCTTAACCCTTCCCATGTCCTTTCCAGTAGGCACCTGGTCAGCACAGACCCTCAGCCTATCTCTGAGACTGGGTCCCCTCCTTAGACCCTCAGCTGTTGCATCCCTCAGGGCAGAACTGGACCCTTGTGCAGAGGGAGCTTGGAGAGGATGGGCCCATCAGAACAGGCCATTGGGAAGGTGCCTGCACATCAACTAGCAAAAGTTGTAAAAATGAGGAAAACAATGTCCCAGAAGTGCTCCAATGCTGCTTCCCTCTAAAGGGGTTTCTAAAGAAAGCCTTTTTCCCAGATTGCCCCTCACCAGTTCTATCACTTCACAAGTGTGGCTTCCTATTAAAAAATAGAGTTTTGAGAAACCCTTTCCCTTTCTTTTCAAGTGTGGCAAACAGGACATTGGGATTGCATCAACAATTTATTTTAATACCATTTCCTAATATCAGTCAAAACCCAAACAAAATCTCAAGCCCACACCACACTCCTAGTGCTGTGGAGTCCACCCCTGAGGTAATTTCCTGCCCCATGGCTTTGTCAGAGCAGCCTTCTGCCATGCACTCTAGAGAAGCAGATATAACTTCACAGTGTCCTGGGAGTGGCTGTTCCCATCACAAGGATGAGGATATTCACATCACTCTGACCATCAGGGAAACTGAGGCACAGAATGGTGTTTCATGTCATGCCATAATGAATAAAATCCAAGGGTTTGTGTCTTTTTTCAGAGAATGAATACCAAGGATGATAGAAGTAAATTCTGTCCCAACACCCTCTCTCCAAACTCTGCTTGTCAGCCTTGGCCCTTGCCTGTAAAACCTTCCTGGCTGCAGATTCACTTTCCACTGTGCCTGTGTAGACAGGGCCTCCCAGCAGCAGTAATAACCGTAGCAGAAATACCCACCACCAGCAATCATAATGATGCACATATTCAAGTTCTCACAGGCAACCCTACTACTCTGCACACTTTGTTTGCAAACTGAGGGCAATTATAGCTTGAGGGAACCTCCTGGATGCAAACACATCTCTTGGTACGAAATCTCAATGTATGTCAAGGGTTGTAGCTGGCCTGGACAAGATCAGGGGAAGGAGAGATTAATTTCCTTCATCAGCCTGTCCTGAGCTTGCTGTTTGCTCCCAAAACTCAGCCTGAGAAAGGGAGAGAGAGGAAAGGAGAGGGGGAGCTAAGGTCTCTCCCTCCTAGCCCTCACCAAATTCCTGCCACATGGACCCTTCCAATTATACCCCCGTTTGAAAGGCTGCTGTCAGGATGAAAGGCGCAGAGCAGTAATGAACTGACGATTAATTTGCAGTTGGCTCACCCAGTGAGTGAGTGTCTCTCAGGCTCGCTGCATGCGGGTGCTAAATATGACGATGTCAGCAATTGTCAGCCAGAGCCAGGGGTACCCTTAATAAGAGGCTCTCTCACTCTCTCACCGCTGCCTGAGCGCCTGTTGCCAGCTTCCGGGGGCTCCGGCCCGGCTCCCCATCCTCCTGACGGCGAGGGGAGCTCTGTACCAGCCTGGCAGCTGCCAAACTAGCAAGAGGAAGGGAAAAGAAATGACCCTCTCCCCTGGCAAAGCAGCAGGAGCAGCTGCCAGTGCTAACTGCCTCTGCCCATGCCAACTTTGACCTGGGAGAGTTACGGCTTATGCTGGCACGAAAATAGCTCAGGATGCAATTGCACACGTGAGCACCAGCCATGTCTGTGCTGGGATCCCTTGCACCTCCAAACCTGGCAGCAAATTTCACAGCCCCTTAATCCATGTTAAAAACAAGGCTCTCACTGCCCTCATTCAAGTCAGCATCCCCATGTCAGAGTGGGCATGATGGCCAGGGAGCATGATTGACACAGTTTCGAGAGAGTTCTTGCAGAGGAACACCCTCTGAAATGCCCTGCAAACCTGTACTGCCAGCAGCTGGCTTTCATGGGATGCATTAAGGGTTGATGCAGCCTGACAGGGTCTGGGTATGGACCTGCTCAGATATCCCTGCCAGCCTCAGAAGGGAAGCAAGAGACACACACTTGGGAGCCAATGTGTCGAGCAGTCTGTGAGAGCACAGAGGGGATCTGAAGCAGAGCTCCAAAGAGTTTGCAGGCTCACCAGCCAAGATGCGCCCGCGTGTGGAGGGGACGCAGTGGAGAACACGGGATTGACAGGGCTGGGAATACAACCTGCGTCCTCTGCATTAAGGGGCTGTCACCAGGCCACAGGGGAGGGCTGCTTTGCAGAGGGAAGCACAACACCTGCTCAGAAGACACAAATATTCAAAGTAAAGACCAATCCCTTGACACTGCACAAAGACACCTCCTGCATGCTCTCAGGAAATCTGGGGCATGCACAGTGGTCCTGTGTATTCCATTCACCCTTTTAAGTCTGTCCACCAAACCCAGACACTTCATCTTCTTTCCTCACAACAGGAATGGAACCCAGGCCGGAGCCACTATAAATGTGCTTAGCCTCAAAAAGATGTTTTCTTCAACTGTCTGAAGTTTGGCACTGCAAATTGCTGGGCACCTTTGAGAATCTGGGTTCAGGAGGGTCATAATAAATTCTGCTGTGGAGCAAGCCTTGGATACTTGGGATGCAGCAAGGCAATGCTCTTCAACTGATGTGGGACACTTAGAAATGTTCATGCTGAAGCTTCCTTTTAGATTGCCCAAAGGCCTGTAAAATACATTTAATGTCTCTCATTCAGTAGATAATAATCTAGATTATTAGACCTGGTTTCATGTGATTATGTTGGGATCTGAAAGATGGGTGTACTGATTCCATCCTGGGCATGGACTACCAGAGCTTTGGAAGGCTTATGAGAGTTCAAAAATCAGCTACAAATGGCAGCTACCTGGAATTTTACACTAATCACCATATCCTTCCTGCTACAAATAGTGAATGCCATTTCCTTTGAAACATTCTGAAAAACCCTTCTGACAGCTGGCTCAGAGAGAGATTTAGTTCTAATTCTGTTTGGATGCTACTAGACAATGTTTACAGAGCTCAGATACCAAAAGAAGCATCCTTTTTCACCTTGAGCAAGAGAGTTTAACCAAAAAGTTAGCTATGGGTCCCTGTTCCCCCTTCAGCCAGCCTCTTGATTTGCAAAAGAAATTTTCTGCAGAACAAAAACCAGGTTATGGCTAGGTTTCTGTGTCTTTGAAACTGCATGTGACTAGAAGTCTGATATTCATCCTGCTCTGGTACACATTTGACTTTATTTTATCACTAGACTCTTCAGGTGCCTACACAACTTGCCAATCTGTTTACTTGCATGAAATCACATGCCCTTTCTGGAGAAAAATACAGAATGAAGAAGGCAAAAAGATGTTCAGAAATGGAATCTACTCACAAGGCAAGTGTTCAAGATGGTCTGAGGCCCATGTTAGCAAAATGGACGTACTACTCCTGTTACAGCCCCCAGAGTACCCTGGTAGTGTTTGATTCCAATTCCTGTCATACCAGGCTGAGGTGGGGACAGTGGTGATGGGCCTGTATCTCCAGCAGCTCTGTATGTATGGCACAGAGTCCTTCATTTATAGCTGCAGCTCTTCATGTAACTTACAGGTCTTGCTGTAATCACAAATGTGTTTTTACCATGGAATCTCTGCCATCAGAGCTGGCATTTCAGGCACTGCTCCTTCCATGGCTCTCACTCCCTCCCAGTGCTGTCCCAGCAGACATACAGGGTGTCCTGCCAGCTGGACACAGCCCACATCCAGCTCACATACTATCTTAAAAAACTTGCCTCAATCAGACCTTCCTGCAGAGATGCTGTCCAAGCTGCTTTTCCTGCCCACCAAGCATGCCTAGGCCTGGGACAGACACTTTTTGGCTTCCCCTGCTCCTTCCACCCTGCCTGGCTCCCAGTGGGAAGTGGCTCAGTAGCCACGCTGTGATACGGTGCAGAGCAGAGGCAGCAGAGCCATGGCACCAGTGCCACTTGGCAGGGTGTCCTGATGACACTGTGTCCCCATGACAGCCCAGTGCAGCCCTCTGAGGGTCGAGGGCTCCTCTGCAAAGGAGACCTGAGCCCTTTAAGGAGGAGAGAGGAGCAGAAATCAATTGTCTGCTTGCCTTCCTCCCCAGGCCCCCCTCTCCCCCTCCTCCGTCACCACCACCACCACACACGCACCCTATTCACCCTGCTGGAAGGTGACATTTGCTATTAACCTTATATTGGGCCATTTTGTAAATCAATGTCACTTACATTTAATAACAAGTGTAATCAAAGGAATTATGCAAATTTAATTTGATGCTTCTTGAATTATGCAAATCTGCACCACATATAATGGCTTCTGACATGTGCCCAGTTGGAGAACGTTCCATTACCTCCTCTCTTATTACCCCTATTATTATTTTTATTTTTTTATCCCGTGGTGGGGGAGGGGAGAAGGGAGGGAGCAGCAGTTAGGCTTAGAGGCAGGGGGGACAAGCGAGTGCAGGGAGAAGAGAAGGGAAAGAAGAGGGGTGGTGGAGAAAAGTGCTCCTTTGCCTGCATTTTGAGTAGAAAAGCCTCCTGAAGGCATTTCTGTTATTGTTATTGCAGAGCAAGGAGAGTGGTATGGAGGGGGGGAGTGGAATGGGGATGGGTGGAATCATTTCCCATGAATGGCTTTGCAGGCAATAATACTATAAGCCTCTGAGTCTAAATTACTGCCCTTCCAGTCCTGTCTTCAGCACAATATTACTCTCCTTGGCCTCTTCTTCCTGAATCACCAGGCAAGCTGGGGGAGGGTGAGGAAAGAGGGGAGCAGGACCCACAGAGTAGAAAATGCAGAACAAATGGGTGAAGAGATGTTTCAGGTTTTCTGTTCTGTGGCCATCCCAGGTGCCCCCACATTCTTATTCCTTCTGTCAGGGCCCCAGAGAAATAACTGTTCTTTTCTCCTTTGCTTTCCCACCAATTGTTTCCTTGCATGTGACCCCAAGGTCAGGAAAAACAGCCACAATATGCATGTGCCTCAGTTTGTAATATCTTCACAGTAACCTGGGGTATCTTCAGCCAGTGACATCTCAAGTTTCTCCTTTTGCAAGGACTTCAGTGTCTGTAGCACCAGAAGTCAGTTTGGACCAGCCTCTGTTTCTTCTGCATGTCAGAGATGACAAGAATATTTGGTGATCACAGGATGGACTTGAAAAACAGTGCCATGGTGGTAGTCCAACACAGGATGCTGAACAACATTTTGTTCTGCTGTTCCTCACAGAACTGATGAGTGACTCTTGCCGTGATAATTTGTGCAGTGTGACCTTGGGTAAGACCACTCCCATCTCTGTGTCTTGGTGTCCTCACGCTCGCACAAAGAAGATAAATCGATCTGTATTTTGGAAGGAGGAGAAGAAGGAGAAGAAAATACATTTGTAAAAGTCTGTGCACTCCTCTAATGTGAATTGATCCACTCAATGAGGGAACAGTACCAATATGGCACCATCATATCTATAAAGCAGAGTCACTAATATCCAAAGTCTCCTTCGACTTTGAGAATTGAAAAGTAGGGAGTATTTTTACATTTTCCAGTTTATACTTGCCATGTTTCCTTCCAAAACTCTTCCAGAAACACTGCCATTTTTTTCTTCTTTTCTTTAAATATTTCTTCTATTATTACAAAGCCCTATAGGCCCTGCATTTTTTTCTCAAATTGAAGATAATTTCAATTTTCTCAAATTGAAGATAACATACTCTGCATTTATATTTTAAACACAATAAATTGGAAAAGATGTTCAGATTAATTTTTTTCATACCTACCAGTACTTCAAATTCTTTTAAAAGCTAAATAAATTGTTTTTGTTTCCTTAAATGGAAGGATTTTTCATCTGCTATCCAAATTACACTCTCATAGAAATACTGGTGAGAGAAAACTGTCCCTGCTCTGCCCAAACTGAACATCATTTGAAGTTCACTGTGGAAAATGTCATGTTTTGGTCTGTCCTTAATGGTATGGTTTCCACCAATGATGGGGTGAAATGGATGTGCTCACCCTGCTTCAAGGCTAACACCTGCTGGCCTTAGAAAATAAGTATATAACACCCAGGGGATGCTGCTGACATTGCTTTTCAAGCTCTGATGGTATTTGACAGCATCACCAGCAGCTCTCCAGTGCCATCAGCACTCTGCCACTGCTAATTCTCTGTAGAGCCCATATGGGAAACAAGGCCTCTGCAAATGGGCTCTCAAGAGTTGCAGCTGTGGGTAGAAATCCTGCTGGGAGGTCTCAGTCCAGAATCTTCTCTGACCCTGTTCAGGGAGCCCAGCCCTGGCCTCTCCATCCCCAGGGATGTGATCTCTGAAGGGAGGGTGTCAGCAAGAATGTCAATAATGGTGCCTGACACTTGCTCACCTCTTCCTGAGGTTGTTGATTCACTGCCCAGAGACAAATTCTGTCACTAGAGGCTGAAGAAAGGAACAAAGCTCATTTCAGAGTCAGCCACATCTGAAGTCCTCCTCAGCCCAACATTTCTTGACTGCACAGAGGATGTTGCCTTGCCTTGCCTTGCCCTCCCAGCAGATGACCTCCATGGCTCTCATGGACACGGGGACGGTCAGCACCCAGGACCATTTCCTGGTTCCAGGTGCTGCACAAGAAGATCAGCAAGAGGGTGCCCATGGGGAAGGGCTGATGTGGGTGCCCACCCCACATAGCCCTCAGCCTCAAAGGTCCATCAGGCAAAGCAGGTTAATGAGTGTACGGAGCTAAACTTGTCCCCAGTGATCAACCTGCTGAGGTCAACAGAGGTACCAAACAGCCCAAAGGGTCCTATCCCTGCATTCCAGAGGTGTGTGCCAGGTGGAAGTGCCTCTCCTACAGACAGAGCTCAGCACACAAAATGCTGTTTCATAGCTGATGTTCCTGGGCTTTTCTCTCCACAAAGATTCTCAGGAGGATGTCTCTGAATGACTCCAATCATGGATATTCCAGCATAAAAGAGTCTGTGTTGGAGTTTGTTTGGAATAGTTGTTAGGAACAGCCAGAAAATGTCCTGTACTCTACACTACAGCCAGCAGCATCAGTCAAAGAGCTAAGGCAGCAGTGGCTGCTGTAGTGTGGACTCACTGCTCTCTATGTTCCTCAGCCCCAGCTGGAGGATGCCAGATACAACAGAGATGCCAGAGTGAAAGTGAACACATTTTCCTTAGGGAACCTGTTCCATGGAGCTTAGGTCCTGATGCTGTAGGTTGACTCAGAAATAGGCAATGCAAAATTCCTGAGCCTTGGCTGAAAGACCTTTGTGCTATTGCTGGGACAGGGAATTTGCCTGCCTCAAGCCCTGAAGGGAGCATGCTGGGCTTCCCCAGGGTAAACAAATAGAGTGGGGAAGTCATAATTGACACAAGGGCTCTAAAAGGGACAGCTCCCAGCGGGAGGCCATGCTGCTTGAAGTTTCCTTGCTCTCCCCTTCCCTGGAAATCACAGGTCATTGCTTGCAGCCACCTCTTTCCCAATAAAATTGTAACCAGTGAAGAGCCATAAAAACACTGAAGCACAGAAAGGCTGGGAATCTGATCTGGTGAGAAAGAACACACTGACAAAATGAGCATGAAACATTGTGGGAAGCAGTTTGAAGGGATCAGGCTGGGACAGTGCAAGATAAGAGCTCCTGAAGGAAGATGGTGATGGCTTCAGAGACAGGGGTGAAGGAAGGGATGACACAGTGCTGTGACAACTGCCAGCAATGTGGAGGGGAGTTTTCCAGAAAGATCTTTCTCCATAATATAAACTTTTAAGTGAGAGCTACAGAAGAAATGAAATTATGGACAGTCCTACTTCTGACCAGGGTCCCAGCTGTCACATGACTGCCTATGCTTGGCCAGGGCATACAGGAGTAAACAGGTGTCCTACCTGCTCCATGCCTCTGCTTCACCACCTGTAGGGAGAAGACAGGACAGGCACTCACCCCACAGGCTGGAACAGACTCCATCAGCAGTGGCTCTTCTGCAGTGTGACTCCATTGACATCAGGGAAAAACCTCTTCCTTAGCCAAGAAGAAAGGTATAATGTTCATGATGCAAAGAGGGAAGATATTCCAATTTACCTTTGCCCTTGAAATGACAGGGGACTGGAAGTTTCACTGGGAAGGCACCCGAGTTTCTCCTTCAGTTTTGGGCAAATTAAAGGAAGATAGCAGTTTCATATACAGGTAAAAGTCACATGAGAAAGTAAACAGGCAGATTGGCTGATTTTTTACATAGAAATAACTATGTATTTTGTTATTATGTTTTGAGAGGTTTTTTTGCTCTGTATTTCATAATTTAATTACTGAACAGAGTTCCAGGAGTTAAATATTTGGAAAAAAACTATTTTGAGGACAGGTGTTGCCATCCTATAAGCATGACTGAGATTTGCATGAGTCTGCCAATGCCCCTTTAAGCTGGCAGGCATCTGATGAAATGCAGAAGCAAAAACTAGGGACCAGAGGGAGCCAGTGTCTTCTGGAACTCCTTCTTCCCAGCACCCTGAAAGTTTTGTGACCAGACCCTGCTGGCATGAAACCCCACAGACTGCTTTCCACGGTGAGCTGGGAAAACCCCTGACACATGTGAATAACAGCAAGAATCTCTATCATCTGTAGAATACAGAAAAACTGTGAGGCCCTGTGGAGAACTCTCTCTCTGTCCACTTGCTGTAAGGTCCACCTACCACAGGCCTCTGACAAAAGTCAGCATCACCCTCCTCTGGCTTCCTCTTACAGCCCATTCTTCCTTTGTTTGAGCAGTGGCCCCACATCTTTGTTACCTGCATCTGGGCCCAGGGATGCTGAAGAGTTTTGGGGCATCACTCTATCCCCAGCAATGTCACAGAGTCACCCAAGGGCTGCTTTTAGCTTGGCCAGAGCCAAGTCACACCAGTGTGATCCTGCCAGCATCAGTGGAGCCTCACAGAGGGTGAGTCCTGCTTGCTCAGCCTCTCTCCAGCACCTGATTCTGCATGCAAAGAACACGAAGATCTTTTTTTCTTCATCTCCCGATTTCATTTCTGTCCATTTTCCATTCCTCCCATTCCTTATTCCTGAACACATGGGTGCAGCTCTGCTTGTAGAAATCCCATGGAGTAATTCCTGCTGCATCCCAGGGCAGTTCAGTAGAGATGGGGATCCTCCAGTTTCTCACCTTACACCCTTTCCAAGAAGCTATCTCATGGCACTGCAGGAAGAGGGATTATTTGATCTTTATTAATTCATTGAAGGGAAGGAAGAGGGTGGAAATTGTAATGAAAGGGACAACCAGCAAGATGGCAAGGAAGGGAGGTTAAAAATGAAATCATCATCTAATTGGCCTGCAGTGAATTATTCACATGTATAATCTTTTAAAAAAAAAATTCAGCACAAGGCAATGCAAGTAAATGCTGTTCATGTTTAAAAGTCATTTCCATAAGTAAGTGCAATTTCTCTACTGTTTGCCCCTGTTTAATGAAGTGAAATCTTGTTTGCATTCCTCCCAATTTCCCAACGAAAGGCGCCCAAGCGTTTGCACCAAAATTACTTGGCCCAAATTAAAACCCTCCAACACTTCAAAAAAAAAGAGGAAAGGGGGGAAAAATCAGACTTATTTTTAAAATGCCTTAAGTGCATCCCAGCATCCTAATTTATTTTTAGACACTGGTTATTAAGAGTAGTAGTAAGTTTCCCCTTCTTTCTCGCTCTCTCTCTTATTTAAATGAACTTAATGGCAATAGATGCAAATGTCTGGAAGAGGAAAATAGTTAACATTTATTTATTCTTACTGTTGTCTCTTCCCTGGCTGGTGTCATTAGAACAGTTCGTTGCATCCCATTCGCTCCCATTAGCTCTGCTATCAGAGCCACCCAGCACGACTCCAGCACGGCTCGAAGTGCTTTCTGCGGCCCACATAGGGACTACATCATCATCTCCGAGGCACTGGCTTAATGACAAGAAAAAAAATCGGAATATATTGCACAGCGTTCTGGGGAAACAACAACAAAAACCACTGCTGCTGTCGCTGCCACCCAATGCCACGTCCCCTTGACCCGGGGCGTGCATCCTGCTTCAGCTGGGCAGGGGACAGACAGACAGACTGGCTGTGGTGCCAGGGCAGGCATCCCTTCGCAATTCATTGATCCGGGCAATGTGCAGAGAAATTCGCCAACAGGGACCCGGAGTGCTTGGAAACGCGCTCGGGAGGACCCAGCAAGACTGGAATGGGTTCAAACAGCTGCTCGTCGCCAGCAGAATCATCACCCCCAAAGCAGGGCTGCCAGCCGGCTGACTCCTGGCTCCCTGGTGTGGGCAGGAGCTGCAGCCAAGGCTCGTGGTGGGATGGAGGGTTTGCAGCCCCTTGCTGGATGAACCTTGAATTCCTCCAGTGCCCCTGCTGCACCTTTAGGAGCATTTCCTATCAAACCAGACCAGCTCACGTGTGTGAGCAACCACGTACCTCAGGGTCGCGTGGCTGGAGCTGGCAGCTCAGGCTGCCGCGGGCGCCTGTCACCCCACACACGTTGTCCCAGTCATTGGCCACCGCTGCAGAGACAAGGGACTTTGCCCTAATCCTCCCCTGGGGAGCAGGGGCTGAGGGCCAGGGCTGGCAGCCCAGAGAGGCAAGTGCCCCAGTGCCAGGGAGAAATGGCCAAAATCCACCCTCCCCCTGAGCACTGGTGTCCTTTCTGACCCTCTGAATGTGCAGGTGGGCCTGACCCACACCAGGGGGACAAAATCCCTTTGCAAGCAGGAGGAACACAACAGGTTGCTCACCCAGAGCACCAGCAGGTTTGGAGGTCTTGTGAGCCCTTCACCCCTCAGGGGACACACAGGTGTGGGTGGTGGCAAGTATCAGAGAGGGAGAGCAGGGCTCGCTGACAGCTTTGGCTGACAAAGCAGCATTTGGGAGGAGGAAGGACATGAGCATCTGCAGCGCTGACACCAAGAGAGAGGCGCGGCTGTTGCAGGCGGGGATGGAGCCTGTGAAGGGCCCTCCCCCTCCGGAAAGTTGACATTGTCTCCCGTGATAACTTTTCTGCTGAGGTAGGAGACACTTTACTGCACTTGCACACAGCAAGTAGCTGCCCTCCCCCCCCACCCCTTCCCATCCTCCCCCCTCTCTCCCTCTCCAGCATCATTTACATCCTTAATTAGCTGTAATTCTGCAGTGCTCATTAGGGAAGGACTGGGAAATATCAAGGAGCCCACAAGCAGGGGGCTTCAGGGGAGTGGGAGGAAGAGGGGGCCGCATCAGCCTGAGAGGGATATCCAAGGCTGGATTGTGGAGTCAGAAGCCAGGAGCTACTTGCTTAATTCAAGTGGGATGGTCACACTGTGTATTTTGGGGACACTGATCCAGTGATGGGGTTAAAGAGGCCACACCGTCCCACCTAGAAAGGCAGAAGACCTATCCAGAGAATAACAGCATCTCACCAAGAGGACATGCTCTTACCTCCTTGCTCCCAGGTGATACCTCTCTGCTGGGTTATTCAGTATCCCACACTTCTAAAGCCAACAGACAGGTGCAGGAAGAGGGCAATATTCCACTCCAATGCAGACAGCTAAACAAACCTGTCCTTTCCTGCAGCCTCATCAGGAATTATCCAGCAAGGAGATTTTCCAGGAAAATTGCAGCTTATAGAACTAAAGAACTTCTGCCAGGCTGCACTGCAAACTTTGAGTTAGAGGAAGAAAGGCACAAAAATTATCCAGAAGAAAATCTGAATGAGTTAACTGTTCTGTAAAGGAGCACTCTCTTGATGTAAAACAAGGAGGGGGTAGGCACTTTGAATTTGACTTCAATGACCAAAAATCATTTTAAAAAACCCAACCCAACCCAAACCAGCCAAAGAAAAAAACCCCACATAAATAAAAACAACAACAAAAAAACCAGACCCAAAACAACCCCCCAAAAAAACAAACATACCAAGAAACAAGGGATCACAACTATAGCCAAACTTTGCATTCCAGGTTATTGAACAAAATATGTCCTCCAACCCCAAATGGGAAAACATTGTGAAGTTTTATTATTGCTTCAGATATTTGATATCATTACTTTGGGAAGCAGCAGCAGACCCAGGCAGTTCTAATCTGGAATCCCTTTTGCTCAGGAGTATATTCACAGAGTCAAGTCCTCCCTCTTCAGTCTCAAGAGACCTTCCTAAGACCATTAGGGAGGTACTACTGTCTCCTTTAGCTGGAGAACAGCTAGAGTAAGTGAATGAGGCAAGGACATAAAGGAAATCTGTGGCAGAGCCAGGCAGTGACCCCAGATTTCCTGCTAGTTCTCTTTGAACCACTAGTTATAAGCCATCATTCTTTGTGGTCCAGCATTTGTATGACCACTTGCACTTGCAATTCTGGGCACACACCTCACTGGGTTTTCATTCACTGCCAAGCTGTATCTTTGCTCAGGTTAGATCACAGAATACTTTGGCTGGGAGGGACCTTAAAGATCCTGCAGTTCCAACCCCCCTGCCATGAGCAGGGACACCTTCCACTAGTCCAGGCTGCTCAAAGTCCCATCCACCCTGGCCTTGAACACTCTCAGGGATGGGCCATCCACAACTTCTCTGGACAACCTGTGCCAGTGTCTCACCATCCTCACAGTAAAAATTTTTTCCTGCCCTATAATCCAAACCTGACCTCTTTTGGTATGGAGCTGTACCCCCTTGTCCTAACACTACATGGTCTTGTAAAAAGCAAAGTCTGTCTCCAGCTTACCTGTAGGTGCCTTTAGGAACTGGAAGGTGCTATAAAGATAGGTATGTCAAAGTCTTTCTGGGAACAAGTGAAGTTGATGAGGATGGTCTATGGAAGTTCATCCTCCTACTTTTCACTTGCTAGCAATAAAGTGAACCTAGAGGTTGAGCTGTGCTGGTGTGTCCCACCAAAGGCAAAATGACCAGCAGCACATGTGGTATTATTTACGAATATGTGGGCATGTACACAAATGGGCATTTGCACTTTGAAGTACCTTTCGCTTTAATCAAAATCTTCAAATTTCTATTAGTGTTTAGATGAAACTTACCATAACAGCTAATCAGAATAAGTTAACATGCCAGAACAAGTGAAGAGAAAACCCTAGTAAAGTACAACTTTATGGAAATGCCTAGGACCTTTGCAAAACAGCATTTCAGTGATTCATATTGTTTGCTCTGAGGAAGATAAGGAAAACAAAATGCTAGATCTGCATGCCTATTTGAGATATTCCACTGGAAGAAGGAAAGAGGCCTTCCCTTTTCCTTTAGAAAGGAAACTGGCTTTAGAAGACAGTTGGCTTAAACTTCTGTGTGGCTTTGCTGAGCCCACATGACATGGGCAACTAGTAGGATTCTGCAAAGGGTAAACTCCTGCTCGCAGACATCCACAGAGGAGTGTGGAAATGGAAAGAGACACTTGTATTCCTTGTGTAGCTGCAAAGGGCAGCTCCTGGGCGATAGCTCATGCTTGCACGAAGCACTCTCCTGCTCACAGCAGCCAGTGATTTCCTTCAAAATGGCTTAAAAGTGTCTCTTGTAAATTGCCCGTTAGTGAGTACTTTGATACCTAGAGTACCAATGAATGGTGTCATTCCCACAACCTACTTACCATCATTACATTTTCCTCTTCTGTACTTCATCCTTCCACTAGAAAGCCTCGAGGAGCAGCAGGTATCCGGGTAGTCATGAAACCTGAGTTCAGACAGAGTCTGGGATGAAGGGATGCTAAGCAAATGTCTAGAGAACCAGATAAAGTATGAATTACTGATAGGATATTCAAATATGAGCTGCCTTTCCCACAGTTTGTTGTCAGGGCTGGCTGTACAGAGGATGAACTCAAAGCATAGAGCTGTGTTTCACATCACTGTCAGAATTGGAAGCAAATCTGCACCAGGGATGGATTGCCCTGTATGAGTAAATGGAAACGAGAAAAGAGGAACATACTGACATGCACAGAGGCATTGTATGTGTGGATAGGCACTTGGGAGTTAAATTACATATGTGTATGCTTATTTGCATTTTCATGTGTGTTGGGGTGTGCCTGACTCTGCACATAACTGTGGGCACGTGCCAGGAGGGGAAGGGCTATTCCCCAGGCTGCACACCAGATAAGTGTGGGTAAGTTTCTGGACGGCTGCTGAATAGCTTGAGGCATCAGCTGTAAGGGCTTATTTCCAGTGCAGAGTTTTTTCCCCCACTAATGAAACCATTTCTTCAAACCTCCCTCAGGTGCCACACAGCAAATGTAACACCAAGGAAGCATGAGGGAAGATTTCTGGTCACTCAGACTGTGGTAACTTGAGGAGAAGCCTAGCTCGTGAAAAGAAACCGCTCGTGTAATTTGCAGAGATATTTGGCTGACTGAACAGCCTCGCACTTTGCAAGTATTCTTTCAGTTTGCAGCAGCATTTTCTCCCTGATTCTTTCACAGAGTCTTGGAAGAGACACAGATTTGTTCCACTCTAGCTTTCCTGGCATCATTGCATCTGGTGACTCCCGCCAGGAGAAGCTGAGAGTGGTAGAGCTCTGAAGTGGCCCACCCTGTATCCCCACACTGCTGCACACCAGGCTGCCTGCAGGGCTGTCACAGTCAGGGTCCTTACAGATTCCAGCGACCCAGCTCTCCCCTCTGCACCCCTGCCCCAGTTCTACAGCCAGCTCAAAGCTTCTCCTGCCCTTCACCCTCCTGATAGGACTTGGCTTGCTCTCTGGCCCAGATCCAGACGGAGTTTTTGAGCATCTCCTCCTGAAACAGGTCCTCTCTCTCCCATCAGTGAGAGCCAAGCTTAAGAGTGCCTCCTGCTGAACCTGCTGGCGTGGCCAGCACCTCACTCCGTGGGCATCCTGGACTTTCCCAGAGGAACTCAGGCAGTGAGAGGGAGGGAGATTTATAGCAATGAAAAGCAGCAGATGAAAAGTAAACTCACACTACATAAATTCTTAAATGATTTTTATAAGGACACAGCATTGTAACAACTTGCCAAGAACAACACCGAAATTCTTTCAAGGTTTCCCATTTGTTTGTAAAGTGAATATTAAAAGTGCAGGCAGCAGTCTCCTGGTGTTCCCCTGGGAACTGTTAGTGTCCGTAGTAACGAGGTCATTCCTTTTTTATTAGGAGAAGGTTTTCTGTAAAGTTAAATGTGCTGACAGCCTCTTGCCTTTGATGTTGGGTTTTACCTCAGTCCCTCCTGCAGATATTGCTGCTCCTCCCTCGCAAAGACACATCCCTGACAAACAATCTCCCCTCTGTCTTCCCTACTTGTTTGTTTAGATGCATGATAGGCAGCTCTGTTAAAGGGCAGCACATGAAGGCGGCTGGTGTTTCAGTGGACAGGAGATGTGAGAGATTTGGATGCTGTAATTAAGTGAGTCTTCATTCCCCCAAACTGCCAGCACTCAGTACTCTTTATTTTATTGACCAGACAGATAATTCCACTGACAGCAGTCACAAACCCCCAGTTACAGTCACACTAAAATTGCCATGGTGCCACATTGAGAAAAATGTGGGACCTGAAGAACCACAAAGCCCGGCCTGCAAAGGGAGGCAGGGAGAGCACCCCAGCACCACACCTGCTCCCCCAGGACTCCCCCTTCTCTGCACCTACAGGCTTTTCCCCTGACAGAGGAGAAGGACCTTCCACAGGAGTATACACACAAGAACCTGCTGCTGCCATGGCTTAGTTGTGACAGCTCCTGCTCAAGCACCTTCCTTGTCCGGTGACCAGCACATCCCTGTGGAGTTGCCTCCAAACAACCATGCACTGTGTCTACCTGAGCACAGCCAGCAAGAATGCTAAAAGTATAGATAGGCCACTGTTTCTCCATGGCCCACAACAACAAGCTGACTTGTGAAAAGGGACATCTGGTGAATATGGCACTGAATTATCCCTTGGGAGATTCAGTTCTGAGATCTGCAAACAGTTTCCCAAAGGTCCGAGGCAAATTAACTCAAGAACCCTTCTAGTAAAAGCACAGGGTAGCCCTAGGAGCCTCATTCAGTGGCTGCTCAGAGCCATGGTCACTGCCTGCTCTGCATGTGCAACACACCACATCGAGCTCACAGGAGCCCCAGTCCCAGCAGGTTCCTCAGTGCAGCACAAAGAAACAACTTTTTTT